>NW_027143897.1:0-45709 GCF_026170545.1 Melanerpes formicivorus
TGGGGCTGGGCTGAGGGCAGGGCTGGGGCAGGGCTGTGGCCTGGCTGTGGCTGGAGCTGGGCCGGGGCAGGGCTGGGGCAGGGGCTGGGCTGGGGCAGGGCTGGGGCAGGTGCTGGGCTGGGGCCGAGGGTGGGGCTGGGGCAGGGGCTGGGCTGGGTCTGGGTCCAGGGCTGTGGCTGAGTTGTGGCTGGAGCTGGGCTGGGCCTGGGCTGGGGATGAGGCTGGGGTGGGGCTGGGGCTAGGCTGGGGCAGGGCTGTGGCTGGGCTGGGGCTGGGCGGTGGCTGAGGCTGGGCTGGGGCAGGGCTGGAGCTGGGGCTGGGCTGGGGGCAGGGCTGGGGCTGGGGCTGGGGCTGGGGCTTGGGCTGGGGGCAGGGTTGGGCCTGGGCTGGGGATGAGGCTGGGGTGGGGCTGGGGCTGGGTCCAGGGCAGGGCTGGGCTTGGGCTGGGCTGGGACTGGGGCTGGGCTGTGGTAGGGCTGGCACAGGGCTGGGGCTGTGGCTGGGTCTGGGGCGGGGACTGGGACAGGACTAGGCCTGGGGCTGGGCTGGGGCCGAGTCTGGGGCCGGGGCTGGGGCAGGGCTGGAACTGGGGCTAGGCTGGGGGCCAAGGTTGGGGCTGGGGCTGGGCTGGTGGCGAGGGTGGGGCCGGGGCTGGGGGCTGCGGACAGGGCTCGGGCTAGGGCTGAGGTAGGGGTAGGGCTGGGGCTGGATTGGGGCCAAGGCTGGGGCAGGACTAGGCTTGAGGCTGGGCGTTGGGCTGGGGCTGGGTTGGCGCAGGGCTGGGGCTGGGGCTGGAACCAAGGCATGGGCAGGGCTGGGGCTGGCGCTGGAGCCAGGGCTGGGGGCAGGGCTGAGGTCAGGCCTGGGGCTGCGGCTGGGGCAGGCCTGGGGCTGGGGCTGGGGCTGGGCCTGGGGCTGGGGGACAGGGCTGGGGCGAGGCTGTGTTTGGGGCTGGGCTGAGGGCAGGGCTGGGGCTGGAGGCTGGGATGGGGCAGGACTGGGACTGGGGCTGGGGCACGGGCCTAGGCTGGGGACAGGGCTAGGGCTGGAGCTAGGGCAGGGCTGGGGCCAGGCTGGGGCTGGGTTCGGCTCAGGGGTGGGGCTTGGTCCAGGGCTGGGGCTGGGCTAGGGCAGGGCTGGGGCTGGGGCTGGGCTGGGGCTGGGTCCAGGGCTGTGGCTGGGCTGTGGCTGGAGCTGGGCTGGGGCTGAGGGTGGGGCTGGGGCTGGGCTAGGGCTGGGCTGGGGCCGGGGCTGCGACAGGGGCTGGATCCAGGGCTGGGGCTGGGGCTGGGGCTGGGGCTGGGCTGGGGCAGGGCTGGGGCTGGGGCTGGGGCTGGGGCTGGGGCTGGGCTGGGGCTGGGCCGGGGCAGGGCTGGGCTGGGTCATTGCTGGGGCCGGGCTGGGGCTGTGTTTGGTGCAGGGCTGGTGCTGGTGCAGGGCTGGGCTGGGGCCGGGGATGGGGCCGTGAGTGGGGCTGTGCTGGGGCTGGGGCTGGGGCTGGGGCTGGGGCTGGGTTTGGCGCAGGGCTGGGCTGGGGCAGGGCTGGGGCTGGGACTGGGTCCAGGGCAGGGGCTGGACTGGGGCTGGGGCTGGGTCCAGGGTGGGGCTTGGTCCAGGGCTGGGGCTGCGGACAGGGCTCGGGCTAGGGCTGAGGTAGGGGTAGGGCTGGGGCTGGATTGGGGCCAAGGCTGGGGCAGGACTAGGCTTGAGGCTGGGCGTTGGGCTGGGGCTGGGTTGGCGCAGGGCTGGGGTTGGGGCTGGAACCAAGGCATGGGCAGGGCTGGGGCTGGGGCTGGAGCCAGGGCTGGGGCAGGAGCCAGGGCTGGGGCAGGGCTGAGGTCAGGCCTGGGGCTGCGGCTGTGGCAGGGCTGGGGCTGGGGCTGGGGCTGGGCCTGGGGCTGGGGCAGGGGGACAGGGCTGGGGCCAGGCTGGTTCTGGGCCTGGGCTGAGGGCAGGGCTGGGGCTGGGGGCTGGGATGCGGCAGGACTGGGACTGGGGCAGGGGCACGGGCCGAGGCTGGGGACAGGGCTAGGGCTAGGCTGGGGGCAAGGATGGGTTTTGGGCTGGGGTTGGGCCAGGGCTTGGGCTGGGCTAGGGCAGGGCTGGGGCTGGGGCTGGGCTGGGGCTGGATCCAGGGCTGTGGCAGGGCTGTGGCCGGAGGTGGGCTGGGGCTGAGGATGAGGCTGCGGCTGGGCTAGGGCTGGGCTGGGGCCGGGGCTGGCCTGGGGCTGGGTCCAGGGCTGTGGCTGGGCTGTGTCTGGAGCTGGGCTGGGGCTGAGTGTAGGGGCCTGGCTGGGGCTGGGTTTGGTGCAGGGCTGGGGCTGGGGCTGGAGCTGGGCTGGGGCTGGGGCTGGGGCCGTGAGTGGGGCTTGGCTGGGGGCCGGGGCTGGGGCCGGGGCGGGGACTGGGAGAGGGCTGGGGCTGGGGCTGGGTCCAGGGCTGGGGCTGGGCGGTGGCTGGGGCTGGGCTGGGGCTTGGTTCGGTGCAGGGCTGGGGCTGGGGCTGGAGCTGGGCTGGGGCTGGGGATGGGGCCGTGAGTGGGGCTTGGCTGGGGCCAGGGCTGGGGCCGGGGCGGGGACTGGGGCAGGGCTGGGGCTGGGGCTGGGTCCAGGGCTGGGGCTGGGCTGGGGCTGGGGCTGGGCTTGGGCTGGGCTGGGGCTGGGACTGGGTCCAGGGCAGGGCTGGGGCAGGGGCTGGGCTGGGGCCAAGGGTGGGGCTGGGCTGGGGGCAGGGCTGGGGATGGGGCTGGGCTGGGCTGGGGCAGGGCGGGGCCTGGGCAGGGTATGAGGCTGGGGTGGGGCTGGGGCTGGGTCCAGGGCAGGGGCTGGGCTGGGGCTGGGGCAGGGGCTGGGCGGTGGCTTGGGCTGGGCTGGGTCAGGGCTCGGGCTGGGTCTGGGCTGGGGGGCAGGGCTGGGGATGGGGCTGGGCTGGGCTGGGGCAGGGCTGAGCCTGGGCAGGGTATGAGGCTGGGGTGGGGCTGGGGCTGGGTCCAGGGCAGGGGCTGGGCCGGGGCTGGGGCTGGGCGGTGGCTGGGGATGGCCTGGGGCTGGGCTGGGGCTGGGACTGGGTCCAGGGCTGGGGCTGGACTGGGGCTGGGGCTAGGCTGTGGCAGGGCGGAGGCTGGGCTGGGGCTGGGGCTGGGGTCCAGGGTGGGGCTGTGTCCAGGGCTGGGGCAGGACTGGGGCCGGGCTGGGGCAGGGGCTGGGCCGGGGCAGGGCTGGGGCAGGGGCTGGGCCGGGGCAGGGCTGGGGCAGTTGCTGGGCTGGGGCCGAGGGTGGGGCTGGGGCAGGGGCTGGGCTGGGGCTGGGTCTAGGGCTGGGACTGGGCTGTGGCTGGGGCTGGGCTGGGGCTGGGCTGGGGCTGTGGCTGGGGCTGGGCTGGGGCTGTGTCCAGGGCAGGGGCTGGGCTGGGGCTGGGGCTGGGCCTGGGCAGGGGATGAGGCTGGGGTGGGGCTGGGGCTGGGTGCAGGGCAGGGGCTGGGCTGGGGCTGGGGCTAGTGTGGTGCTGGGGCTGGGCTGGGGGCAGGGGTGGGGCTGGGCTGGGGCTGGGGCAACGCTGGGCTGGGCCCGGGGATAGGGCCGTGAGTGGGGCTGTGCTGGGGCTGGGGCTGGGGCTGGGGCTGGGTTTGGTGCAGGGCTGGGCTGGGGCAGGGCTGGGGCCGGGCTGGGGCTGGAGGCTGGGATGGGGCAGGACTGGGACTGGAGCTGTGGCACGGGCCTAGGCTGGGGACAGGGCTAGGGCTGGAGCTAGGGCAGGGCTGGGGCCAGGCTGGGGCTGGGTTCGGCTCAGGGGTGGGGCTTGGTCCAGGGCTGGGGCTGGGCTAGGGCAGGGGCTGGGGCTGGGGCTGGGCTGGGGCTGGGTCCAGGGCTGTGGCTGGGCTGTGGCAGGAGCTGGGCTGGGGCTGAGGGTGGGGCTGGGGCAGGGCTCGGGCTGGGTCTGGGCTGGGGGCAGGGCTGGGGATGGGGCTGGGCTGGGCTGGGGCAGGGCTGGGCCTGGGCAGGGTATGAGGCTGGGGTGGGGCTGGGGCTGGGTCCAGGGCTCGGGCTGGACTGGGGGCTGGGGCTAGGCTGTGGCAGGGCGGGGGCTGGGGTGGGGCTGGGGCTGGGTCCAGGGTGGGGCTTGGTCCAGGGCTGGGGCTGGGGCTGCGGACAGGGCTCGGGCTAGGGCTGAGGTAGGGGTAGGGCTGGGGCTGGATTGGGGCCAAGGCTGGGGCAGGACTAGGCTTGAGGCTGGGCGTTGGGCTGGGGCTGGGTTGGCGCAGGGCTGGGGCTGGGGCTGGAACCAAGGCATGGGCAGGGCTGGGGCTGGGGCTGGAGCCAGGGCTGGGGCAGGAGCCAGGGCTGGGGCAGGGCTGAGGTCAGGCTTGGGGCTGCGGCTGGGGCAGGCCTGGGGCTGGGGCTGGGGCTGGGCCTGGGGCTGGGGACAGGGGCTGGGGCCAGGCTGTGTTTGGGGCTGGGCTGAGGGCAGGGCTGGGGCTGGAGGCTGGGATGGGGCAGGACTGGGACTGGGGCTGGGGCACGGGCCTAGGCTGGGGACAGGGCTAGGGCTGGAGCTAGGGCAGGGCTGGGGCCAGGCTGGGGCTGGGTTCGGCTCAGGGGGTGGGGCTTGGTCCAGGGCTGGGGCTGGGCTAGGGCAGGGCTGGGGGCTGGGGCTGGGCTGTGGCTGGGCTGTGGCTGGAGCTGGGCTGGGGCTGAGGGTGGGGCTGGGGCAGGGGCTGGGCTGGGTCTGGGTCCAGGGCTGTGGCTGGGCTGTGGTTGGAGCTGGGCTGGAGCTGAGGGTGGGGCTGGGGCAGGGCTAGGGCGGGGCTGGGGCCGGGTCTGCGACTGGGGCTGGGTCTAGGGCTGGGACTGGGCTGTGGCTGGGGCTGGGTTGGGGCTGGGCTGGGGCTGTGGCTGGGGCTGGGCTGGGGCTGTGGCTGGGGCTGGGCTGGGGCTGTGTCCAGGGCAGGGGCTGGGCTGGGGCTGGGGCTGGGCCTGGGCAGGGGATGAGGCTGGGGTGGGGCTGGGGCTGGGTCCAGGGCAGGGGCTGGGCTGGGGCTGGGGCTAGTGTGGTGCTGGGGCTGGGCTGGGGGCAGGGCTGGGGCTGGGCGTTGGCTGGGGCTGGCCTGGGGCTGGGCTGGGGCTAGGACTGGGTCCAGGGCAGGGTCTGGACTGGGGCTGGGGCTAGGCTGGGGGCAGGGCTGGGGCTGGGCTGGGGCTGGGTCCAGGGTGGGGCTGTGTCCAGGGCTGGGGCAGGACTGGTTCCGGGCTGGGGCTGGGGCTGGGCTGAGGGCAGGGCTGGGGCAGGGCTGTGGCCTGGCTGTGGCTGGAGCTGGGCCGGGGCAGGGCTGGGGCAGGGACTGGGCTGGGGCAGGGCTGGGGCAGGTGCTGGGCTGGGGCCGAGGGTGGGGCTGGGGCAGGGGCTGGGCTGGGTCTGGGTCCAGGGCTGTGGCTGAGTTGTGGCTGGAGCTGGGCTGGGCCTGGGCTGGGGATGAGGCTGGGGTGGGGCTGGGGCTAGGCTGGGGCAGGGCTGTGGCTGGGCTGGGGCTGGGCGGTGGCTGAGGCTGGGCTGGGGCAGGGCTGGAGCTGGGGCTGGGCTGGGGGCAGGGCTGGGGCTGGGGCTGGGGCTGGGGCTTGGGCTGGGGCAGGGTTGGGCCTGGGCTGGGGATGAGGCTGGGGTGGGGCTGGGGCTGGGTCCAGGGCAGGGCTGGGCTTGGGCTGGGCTGGGACTGGGGCTGGGCTGTGGTAGGGCTGGCACAGGGCTGGGGCTGTGGCTGGGTCTGGGGCGGGGACTGGGACAGGACTAGGCCTGGGGCTGGGCTGGGGCCGAGTCTGGGGGCCGGGGCTGGGGCAGGGCTGGAACTGGGGCTGCGCTGGGGCCAAGGTTGGGGCTGGGGCTGGGCTGGTGGCGAGGGTGGGGCCGGGGCTGGGGCTGCGGACAGGGCTCGGTCTAGGGCTGAGGTAGGGGTAGGGCTGGGGCTGGATTGGGGCCAAGGCTGGGGCAGGACTAGGCGGAACCAAGGCATGGGCAGGGCTGGGGCTGGCGCTGGAGCCAGGGCTGGGGCAGGGGCCGGGGCTGGGGCTGGGGCTGGGCTGGGGCAGGGCTGGGGCTGGGGCTGGGGCTGGGGCTGGGCTGGGGCTGGGCCGGGGCAGGGCTGGGCTGGGTCATGGCTGGGGCCGGGGGCTGGGGCTGTGTTCGGTGCAGGGGCTGGTGCTCGTGCAGGGCTGGGCTGGGGCCGGGGATGGGGGCCGTGAGTGGGGCTGTGCTGGGGCTGGGGCTGGGGCTGGGGCTGGGGCTGGGTTTGGTGCAGGGCTGGGCTGGGGCAGGGCTGGGGGCCGGGCTGGGGCTGGGTTCGGTGCAGGGCTGGGGCTGGGGCAGGGCGGGGGGCTGGGGGCAGGGCTGGGCTGGGGCCGGGGATGGGGCCGTGTGTGGGGCTGTGCTGGGGCTGGGGCTGGGGCTGGGGCTGGGGCTGGGTTTGGTGCAGGGCTGTGCTGGGGCAGGGCTGGGGCCGGGCTGGGGCTGGGTTCGGTGCAGGGCTGGGGCTGGGGCAGGGCGGGGGCTGGGGCAGGGCTGGGCTGGGGCCGGGGATGGGGCCGTGCGTGGGGTTGGGGCTGGGGCGGGGGACTGGGAGAGGGCAGGGGCTGGGGCTTGGTCCAGGGCAGGGGCTGGGCGGTGGCTTGGGCTGGGCTGGGGCAGGGCTCGGGCTGGGTCTGGGCTGGGGGCAGGGCTGGGGATGGGGCTGGGCTGGGCTGGGGCAGGGCTGGGCCTGGGCAGGGGTATGAGGCTGGGGTGGGGCTGGGGCTGGGTCCAGGGCAGGGGCTGGGCTGGGGCTGGGGCCAGTGTGGTGCTGGGGCTGGGCTGGGGGTAGGGTTGGGGCTGGGCGGTGGCTGGGGCTGGCCTGGGGCTGGGCTGGGGGCTGGGACTGGGTCCAGGGCAGGGGCTGGACTGGGGCTGGGGCTGGGTCCAGGGTGGGGCTTGGTCCAGGGCTGGGGCTGCGGACAGGGCTCGGGCTAGGGCTGAGGTAGGGGTAGGGCTGGGGCTGGATTGGGGCCAAGGCTGGGGCAGGACTAGGCTTGAGGCTGGGCGTTGGGCTGGGGCTGGGTTGGCGCAGGGCTGGGGTTGGGGCTGGAACCAAGGCATGGGCAGGGCTGGGGCTGGGGCTGGAGCCAGGGCTGGGGCAGGAGCCAGGGCTGGGGCAGGGCTGAGGTCAGGCCTGGGGCTGCGGCTGGGGCAGGCCTGGGGCTGGGGCTGGGGGCTGGGGCTGGGCCTGGGGCTGGGGACAGGGCTGGGGCGAGGCTGTGTTTGGGGCTGGGCTGAGGGCAGGGCTGGGGCTGGAGGCTGGGATGGGGCAGGACTGGGACTGGGGCTGGGGCACGGGCCTAGGCTGGGGGACAGGGCTAGGGCTGGAGCTAGGGCAGGGCTGGGGCCAGGCTGGGGCTGGGTTCGGCTCAGGGGTGGGGCTTGGTCCAGGGCTGGGGCTGGGCTAGGGCAGGGCTGGGGCTGGGGCTGGGCTGGGGCTGGGTCCAGGGGCTGTGGCTGGGCTGTGGCTGGAGCTGGGCTGGGGCTGGGCTGGGGCTGGGTCCAGGGCTGTGGCTGGGCTGTGGCTGGAGCTGGGCTGGGGCTGAGGGTGGGGCTGGGGCTGGGCTAGGGCTGGGCTGGGGCCGGGGCTGCGACTGGGGCTGGATCCAGGGCTGGGGCTGGGGCTGGGGCTGGGCTGGGGCTGGGCCGGGGCAGGGCTGGGCTGGGGCTGGGGCTGGCCTGGGGCTGGGTCCAGGGCTGTGGCTGGGCTGTGTCTGGAGCTGGGCTGGGGCTGAGTGTGGGGCCGGGCTGGGGCTGGGTTTGGTGCAGGGCTGGGGCTGGGGCTGGAGCTGGGCTGGGGCTGGGGCTGGGGCCGTGAGTGGGGCTTGGCTGGGGCCGGGGCTGGGGCCGGGGCGGGGACTGGGAGAGGGCTGGGGCTGGGCTGGGTCCAGGGCTGGGGCTGGGCGGTGGCTGGGGCTGGGCTGGGGCTTGGTTCGGTGCAGGGCTGGGGCTGGGGCTGGAGCTGGGCTGGGGCTGGGGCTGGGGCCGTGAGTGGGGCTTGGCTGGGGGCCGGGGCTGGGGCCGGGGGTGGGGCTGGGGCTGGGGCCGGGGCGGGGACTGGGGCAGGGCTGGGGCTGGGGCTGGGTCCAGAGCTGGGGCTGGGCTGGGGCTGGGGCTGGGGCTGGGCTTGGGCTGGGCTGGGGCTGGGACTGGGTCCAGGGCAGGGCTGGGGCAGGGGCTGGGCTGGGGCCGAGGGTGGGGCTGGGCTGGGGGCAGGGCTGGGGATGGGGCTGGGCTGGGCTGGGGCAGGGCGGGGCCTGGGCAGGGTATGAGGCTGGGGTGGGGCTTGGGGCTGGGTCCAGGGCAGGGGCTGGGCTGGGGATGGGGCTGGGCTGGGGCAGGGCTGGGCCTGGGCAGTGTATGAGGCTGGGGTGGGGCTGGGGCTGGGTCCAGGGCAGGGGCTGGGCTGGGGCTGGGGGCTGGGCGGTGGCTGGGGATGGCCTAGGGCTGGGCTGGGGCTGGGACTGGGTCCAGGGCAGGGGCTGGACTGGGGCTGGGGCTAGGCTGTGGCAGGGCGGGGGCTGGGCTGGGGCTGGGGCTGGGTCCAGGGTGGGGCTGTGTCCAGGGCTGGGGCTGGGCTGGGGCTGGGGCTGGGCCTGGGCAGGGAATGAGGCTGGGGTGGGGCTGGGGCTGGGTCCAGGGCAGGGGCTGGGCTGGGGCTGGGGCTAGTGTGGTGCTGGGGCTGGGCTGGGGGCAGGGCTGGGGCTGGGCGTTGGCTGGGGCTGGCCTGGGGCTGGGCTGGGGCTGGGACTGGGTCCAGGGCAGGGTCTGGACTGGGGCTGGGGCTAGGCTGGGGCAGGGCTGGGGCTGGGCTGGGGCTGGGTCCAGGGTGGGGCTGTGTCCAGGGCTGGGGCAGGACTGGTTCCGGGCTGGGGCTGGGGCTGGGCTGAGGGCAGGGCTGGGGCAGGGCTGTGGCCTGGCTGTGGCTGGAGCTGGGCCGGGGCAGGGCTGGGGCAGGGGCTGGGCCGGGGCAGGGCTGGGGCAGGGGCTGGGCTGGGGCCGAGGGTGGGGCTGGGGCAGGGGCTGGGCTGGGTCTGGGTCCAGGGCTGTGGCTGGGCTGTGGCTGGAGCTGGGCTGGGCCTGGGCTGGGGATGAGGCTGGGGTGGGGCTGGGGCTAGGCTGGGGCAGGGCTGGGGCTGGGCTGGGGCTGGGCGGTGGCTGAGGCTGGGCTGGGGCAGGGCTGGAGCTGGGGCTGGGCTGGGGGCAGGGATGGGGCTGGGGCTGGGGCTGGGGCTTGGGCTGGGGCAGGGCTGGGCCTGGGCTGGGGATGAGGCTGGGGTGGGGCTGGGGCTGGGTCCAGGGCAGGGCTGGGCTTGGGCTGGGCTGGGACCGGTGCTGGGCTGTGGTAGGGCTGGCACAGGGCTGGGGCTGTGGCTGGGTCTGGGGCGGGGACTGGGACAGGGCTAGGCCTGGGGCTGGGCTGGGGCCGAGTCTGGGGCCGGGGCTGGGGCAGGGCTGGAACTGGGGCTGGGCTGGGGCCAAGTTTGGGGCTGGGGCTGGGCTGGTGGCGAGGGTGGGGCCGGGGCTTGGGGCTGGGGCTGCGGACAGGGCTCGGGCTAGGGCTGAGGTAGGGGTAGGGCTGGGGCTGGATTGGGGCCAAGGCTGGGGCAGGACTAGGCTTGAGGCTGGGCGTTGGGCTGGGGCTGGGTTGGCGCAGGGCTGGGGGCTGGGGCTGGAACCAAGGCATGGGCAGGGCTGGGGCTGGGGCTGGAGCCAGGGCTGGGGCAGGAGCCAGGGCTGGGGCAGGGCTGAGGTCAGGCCTGGGGCTGCGGCTGGGGCAGGCCTGGGGGTGGGGCTGGGGCTGGGCCTGGGGCTGGGGACAGGGCTGGGGCGAGGCTGTGTTTGGGGCTGGGCTGAGGGCAGGGCTGGGGCTGGGGCTGTGGCTGGGGCTGGGGCTGGGGCTGGGCTGGGGCTGGGGCTGGGGCATGGCTGGGGCCGGGCTGGGGCTGTGTTCGGTGTAGGGCTGGTGCTGGTGCAGGGCTGGGCTGGGGGCCGGGGATGGGGCCGTGAGTGGGGGCTGTGCTGGGGCTGGGGCTGGGGCTGGGGCTGGGTTCGGTGCAGGGCTGGAGCTGGGGCAGGGCTAGGCTGGGGCAGGGCTGGGCCTGGGTTGGGGATGAGGCTAGGGTGGGGCTGGGACTGGGCCAGGGCTTGGGCTGTGCTGGGACCGGGGCTGGGCTGGGGTAGGGCTGGCACAACCCTAGGCCTGGGTCTGGGCTGGGGCCAAGGTTGGGGCTAGGGCTAGGCTGGGGCAAGGATGGGTTGTGGGCTGGGGTTGGGCCAGGGCTTGGGCTGGGCTGGAGCCAGGGTTGGGGCAGGAGCCAGGGCTGGGACAGGGCTGAGGTCAGGCCTGGGGCTGCGGCTGGGGCAGGGCTGGGGCTGGGGCTGGGGCTGGGCCTGGGGCTGGGGCAGGGGGACAGGGCTGGGGCCAGGCTGGTTCTGGGCCTGGGCTGAGGGCAGGGCTGGGGCTGGGGGCTGGGATGCGGCAGGACTGGGACTGGGGCAGGGGCACGGGCCGAGGCTGGGGACAGGGCTAGGGCTAGGCTGGGGGCAAGGATGGGTTTTGGGCTGGGGTTGGGCCAGGCTTGGGCTGGGCTAGGGCAGGGCTGGGGCTGGGCTGTGGCTGGGCTGGGACCAGGACTGGGCTGGGGCAGGGACTGGGGCAGGGCTTGGGCTGGGGCTGGGGCTGGGGCTGGGATCGGGCAGGGCTGGGCTAGGGCTGGGGCTGGGTCAGGGCTGGGCTAGGTATGGGCTGGGGCCGGGGCTGGGGCCGGGGCTGGGTCCAGGGCTCGGGCAGGGCTGTGGCTGGGGGCTGGGCTGGGGCTGGGGTTTGGGCTGGGGATGGGTCCAGGGCAGGGGCTGGGCTGAGGCTGAAGCTGGGCCCGGGCAGGGCTGGGGCAGGGCTGGGGCTGGGACAGGAACCAAGTCTTGGGCAGGGCTGGGGCTGGGGCTGTAATGGGGCCGAGGGTGGGGCTGGGGCAGGGCTGGGGCTGGGACAGGAACCAACTCTTGGGCAGGGCTGGGGCTGGGGCTGGGGCTGGGGCCGGGGCTGGGGCAGGGCTGAGGCTGGGCATGGACCGGGACTGGGTCAGGGGTAGGGCTGGGGCAGGGGCTGGGCTGGGGACGAGTGTGGGGCTGGGGCTAGGCTGGGGCTGGGGCTGGAACCAAGTCTTGGGCAGGGCAGTGGCTGGGGCAGGGCTGGGCAGGGCTGGGGCTGGGCATGGACCGGGACTGGGCAGGGGTAGGGCCGGGGCTGGGGGCTGGGCTGGGGCTGGGGTTGGGCTGGGGCTGGGTCTGGGCTAGGGCTGGGTCTGGGGCTGGGTCTGGGGCCGGGTCTGGGGCCAGGGCTGCGACTGGGGCTGGGTCCAGGGTGTGGCTGGGACTGGGCTGGGGCAGGGCTGGGGCTGGGCTGGGGCTGTGGCTGGGGCTGGGCTGTGGCTGGGTCCAGGGCAGGGGCTGGGCTGGGGCTGGGGCAGGGCTGGGGCAGGGACAGGGCTGGGGCAGGGGCCGGGGCTGGGGACAGGGCTGGGGCCGGGGCTGGAGCCAGGGATGGGGCAGAAGCCAGGGCTGGGGCAGGGCTGAGGTCAGGCCTGGAGCTGCGGCTGGGGCAGGGCTGGGGCTAGGCTGGGGCTGGGCCTGGGGCTGGGCTGTGGCTGGGGCTAGGGACAGGGCTGGGGCCAGGCTGGGTCTGGGTCTGGGCTGTGGGCAGGACTGGGACTGGGGCAGGGGCAGGGGCACGGGCCGAGGCTGGGCTGGGGCCGGGGATGGGGCCGTGCGTGGGGTTGGGGCTGGGTCGGGGACTGGAAGAGGGCAGGGGCTGGGGCTGGGGCTGGGTCCAGGGCAGGGGCTGGGCGGTGGCTTGGGCCGGGCTGGGGCAGGGCTCGGGCTGGGTCTGGGCTGGGGGCAGGGCTGGGGATGGGGCTGGGCTGGGCTGGGGCAGGGCTGGGCCTGGGCAGGGTATGAGGCTGGGGTGGGGCTGGGGCTGGGTCCAGGGCAGGGGCTGGGCTGGGGCTGGGGCTAGTGTGGTGCTGGGGCTGGGCTGGGGGCAGGGCTGGGGCTGGGCGGTGGCTGGGGCTGGCCTGGGGCTGGGCTGGGGCTGGGACTGGGTCCAGGGCAGGGGCTGGACTGGGGCTGGGGCTAGGCTGTGGCAGGGCGGGGGCTGGGCTGGGGCTGGGGCTGGGTCCAGGGTGGGGCTGTGTCCAGGGCTGGGGCAGGACTGGGGCCGGGCTGGGCAGGGCTGGGGCTGGGCATGGACCGGGACTGGGCAGGGGTAGGGCCGGGGCTGGGGGCTGGGCTGGGGCTGGGGTTGGGCTGGGGCAGGGCTGGGCTGGGGTTAGGCTGGGGCTGGGGCTGGGGCTAGGGCTGGGGCTGGGGCCGGGTCTGGGGCTGGTCTGGGGGCCGGGGCTGCGACTGGGGCTGGGTCCAGGGTGTGGCTGGGGCTGGGCTGGGGCAGGGCTGTGGCTGGGCTGGGGCTGTGGCTGGGGCTGGGCTGTGGCTTGGTCCAGGGCAGGGGCTGGGCTGGGACTGGGGCAGGGGCACGGGCCGAGGCTGGGGACAGGGCTAGGGCTAGGCTGGGGGCAAGGATGGGTTTTGGGCTGGGGTTTGGGCCAGGGCTTGGGCTGGGCTAGGGCAGGGCTGGGGCTGGGCTGTGGCTGGGCTGGGACCAGGACTGGGCTGGGGCAGGGACTGGGGCAGGGCTTGGGCTGGGGCTGGGGCTGGGGCTGGGATCGGGCAGGGCTGGGCTAGGGCTGGGGCTGGGTCAGGGCTGGGCTAGGTATGGGCTGGGGCCGGGGCTGGGGCCGGGGCTGGGTCCAGGGCTCGGGCAGGGCTGTGGCTGGTAGCTGGGCTGGGCTGGGGCTGGGGTTGGGCTGGGGATGGGTCCAGGGCAGGGGCTGGGCTGGGGCTGAAGCTGGGCCCGGGCAGGGCTGGGGCTGGGGCTGGGGCTGGGGCTGGGCAGGGCTGGGGATGGGCAGGGCTGGGGCTGGGCATGGACCGGGACTGGGCAGGAGCAGGGCTGGGGCTGGGCATGGACCGGGACTGGGCAGGGGCAGGGCTGGGGATGGGGCTGGGCTGGGGCTGGGTCCAGGGCTGTGGCTGGGCTGTGGCTGGAGCTGGGCTGGGGCTGGGGCTGGGCTGGGGCTGGGTCCAGGGCTGTGGCTGGGCTGTGGCTGGAGCTGGGCTGGGGCTGAGGGTGGGGCTGGGGATGGGCTGGGGTTGGGTCCAGGGCTGTGGCTGAGTCCAGGGAAGGGGCTGGGCTGGGGCTGGGGCTTGGGCTGGGGCAGGGCTGGGGCTGGGCAGTGGATGAGGCTGGGGTGGGACTGGGGCTGGGGCTGGGTCCAGGGCAGGGCTAGGGCTGGGGCTGGGGCCGGGCTGGGGCCGAGGGCAGGGCTGGGGAAGGGCTGGGGCTGGGGCTGGAACCAAGTTTTGGGCAGGGCTGAGGCTGTGGCTGGGGCTGGGCAGGGCTGGGCTGGGCATGGACCAGGACTGGGCAGGGGCAGGGCTGTGGCTGGGCATGGACCAGGACTGGGCAGGGGCAGGGCTGGGGCTGGGCATGGACTGGGACTGGGCAAGGGTAGGGCCGGGGCTGGGGGCTGGGCTGGGGCTGGGGTTGGGCTGAGGCAGGGCTGGGGCTGGGGTTGGGCTGGGGCTGGGGCTGGGGCTGGGGCTGGGCTAGGGCTGGGGCTGGGTCCAGGGCTGGGGCAGGGCTGTGGCTGGGGCTGGGGCTGGGCTGGGGCAGGGCTGGGGCTGGGGCTGGGGCTGGGGCTGGGGCTGGGCCGGGGCTAGGTCCAGGTCTGTGGCTGGGCTATGGCTGGAGCTGGGCTGGTGCTGAGGGTGGGGTTGGGGCTGGGCTGGGGCTGGGGCTGGGGCTGGGGCTGGGCCGGGGCAGGGCTGGGGCTGGGCAGGGCAGGGGCTGTGGCTGGGCTGTGGCTGGAGCTGGGCTGGTGGGCCGGGGATGGGGCCGTGAGCGGGGCTTGGCTGGGGCCGGGGCTGGGGCTGGGCATGGACCGGGACTGGGCAGGGGCAGGACTGGGGCTGGGCATGGACCGGGGACTGGGCAGGGGTTGGGCCGGGGCTGGGGGCTGGGCTGGGGCTGGGGTTGGGCTGGGGCAGGGCTGGGGCTGGGGTTGGGCTGGGGCTGTGTCCAGGGTGGGGCTGGGGCTGGGCTGGGTGCAGGGCTGGGGCTGGGCGGTGGCTGGGGTTGGGCTGGGGCCGGGGATGGGGCCGTGAGTGGGGCTTGGCTGGGGCCGGGGCAGGGCTGGGCATGGACCGGGACTGGTCAGGGGTAGGGCCGGGGCTGGGGGCTGGGCTGGGGCTGGGGTTGGGCTGGGACAGGGCTGGGGCTGGGGTTGGGCTGGGGCTGTGTCCAGGGTGGGGCTGGGGCTGGGCTGGGTGCAGGGCTGGGGCTGGGCGGTGGCTGGGGTTGGGCTGGGGCCGGGGATGGGGCCGTGAGTGGGGCTTGGCTGGGACCAGGGCAGGGGCTGGGGCTGGGCGGGGGCCGAGGGCAGGGCTGGGGAAGGGCTGGGGCTGGGGCTGGAACCAAGCTTTGGGCAGGGCTGGGGCTGTTGCTGGGGCTGGGGCTGGGCAGGGCTGTGGCTGGGCATGGACCGGGACTGGGCAGGGGCAGGGCTGGGGCTGGGCATGGACTGGGACTGGGCAAGGGTAGGGCCGGGGCTGGGGGCTGGGATGGGGCTGGGGTTGGGCTGGGGCAGGGGCTGGGGGCTGGGGTTGGGCTGGGGCTGGGGCTGGGGCTGGGCTAGGGCTCGGGCTGGGTCCAGGGCTGGGGCAGGGCTGTGGCTGGGGCTGGGGCTGGGCTGGGGCTAGGTCCAGGTCTGTGGCTGGGCTATGGCTGGAGCTGGGCTGGTGCTGAGGATGGGGCTGGGGCTGGGCTGGGGCTGGGGCTGGGGGCTGGGGCTGGGCTGGGGCAGGGCTGGGGCAGGGCAGGGCAGGGGCTGTTGCTGGGCTGTGGCTGTGGCTGGGCTGGGGCAGGACTGGGGCTGGGGCTGGGGCTGGGGCTGGGGCTGGGCCGGGGCTAGGTCCAGGTCTGTGGCTGGGCTATGGCTGGAGCTGGGCTGGTGCTGAGGGTGGGGCTGGGGCTGGGCTGGGGCTGGGGCTGGGGCTGGGGCTGGGGCTGGGCCGGGGCAGGGCTGGGGCTGGGCAGGGCAGGGGCTGTGGCTGGGCTGTGGCTGGAGCTGGGCTGGGGCCGGGGATGGGGCCGTGAGTGGGGCTTGGCTGGGGCCGGGGCTGGGGCTGGGCATGGACCGGGACTGGGCAGGGGCAGGGCTGGGGCAGGGCATGGACCGGGACTGGGCAGGGGTGGGGCCGGGGCTGGGGGCTGGGCTGGGGCTGGAGTTGGGCTGGGGCAGGGCTGGGGCTGGGCTAGGGCTGGGGCTGGGTCCAGGGCTGGGGCAGGGCTGGGGCTAGGTCCAGGTCTGTGGCTGGGCTATGGCCGGAGCTGAGCTGGTGCTGAGGGTGGGGCTGGGGTTGGGCTGGGGCTGGGGCTGGGGCTGGGGCTGGGGCTGGGCCGGGACAGGGCTGGGGCAGGGCAGGGCAGGGGCTGTGGCTGGGGCTGGGGCTGGGCTGGGGCTGGGGCTGGGCCAGGGCAGGGCTGGGCTGGGGCGGGGCTGGGGTTGGGCTGGGGGCTGGGTTCGGTGCAGGGCATGGGCTGGGGCAGGGCTGGGCTGGGGCCGGGGATGGGGCCGTGAGTGGGGCTTGGCTGGGGCTGGGGCTGGGCTGGGGCAGGGCTGGGCCTGGGCTGGGTCCAGGGTGGGGCTGGGGCTGGGCTGGAGGCATGGCTGGGGCTCGGGGGGGACTGGGGCTGGGCTGGGGCTGTGGCTGGGACCAGGGCAGGGGCTGGGTCCAGGGCAGGGGCTTGGCTGGGGCTGGGGCTAGGCTGGGGCAGGGCTGGGGCAGGGCTGGGGCTGGGGCTGGGTCCAGGGTGGGGCTGGGGCTGGGCTGGAGGCATGGCTGGGGCTCGGGGGGGACTGGGGCTGGGCTGGGGCTGTGGCTGGGACCAGGGCAGGGGCTGGGTCCAGGGCAGGGTCAGGGCTGGGGCAGGTGCTGGGCCGGGGCAGGGCTGGGGCTGGGGCTGGGGCTAGGCTGGGGCTGGGCTGGAGCAGGGCTGGGGCTGGGGCTGTGTCCAGGTTGGGGCTGGGGCTGGGCTAGGTGCAGGGCTGGGGCTGGGCGGTGGCTGGGGTTGGGCTGGGGCTAGGCTGGGGCTGGGACTGGGTCCAGGGCAGGGGGCTGGGGCTGGGCAGGGCTGGGGCTGGGCATGGACCGGGACTGGGCCGGGGCAGGGCTGGGGCTGGGCATGGACCGGGACTGGGCAGGGGTAGGGCCGGGGCTGGGGGCTGGGCTGGGGCTGGGGTCGGGCTGGGGCAGGCCTGGGGCTGGGGTTGGGCTGGGGCTGGGGCTGGGGCTGGGGCTGGGCTAGGGCTGGGGCTGGGTCCAGGGGTGGGGCAGGGCTGGGGCTGGGGCTGGGGCTGGGCTGGGGCTAGGTCCAGGTCTGTGGCTGGGCTATGGCTGGAGCTGGGCTGGTGCTGAGGGTGGGGCTGGGGCTGGGCTGGGCTGGACTGGGGCTGGGGCTGGGCTGGGGCAGGGCTGGGGCAGGGCAGGGCAGGGGCTGTTGCTGGGCTGTGGCTGTGGCTGGGCTGGGGCAGGGCTGGGGCTGGGGCTGGGGCTGGAGCTGGGCCGGGGCTAGGTCCAGGTCTGTGGCTGGGCTATGGCTGGAGCTGGGCTGGTGCTGAGGATGGGGCTGGGGCTGGGCTGGGGCTGGGGCTGGGGCTGGGGCTGGGCTGGGGCAGGGCTGGAGCTGGGCTGGTGCTGAGGGTGGGGCTGGGGCTGGGCTGGGCTGGGGCTGGGGCTGGGGCTGGGGCTGGGCTGGGGCAGGGCTGGGGCAGGGCAGGGCAGGGGCTGTTGCTGGGCTGTGGCTGTGGCTGGGCTGGGGCAGGACTGGGGCTGGGGCTGGGGCTGGGGCTGGGGCTGGGCCGGGGCTGGGGCTGGGGCTGGGCTGGGGCAGGGCTGGGGCAGGGCAGGGCAGGGGCTGTTGCTGGGCTGTGGCTGTGGCTGGGCTGGGGCAGGACTGGGGATGGGGCTGGGGCTGGGGCTGGGGCTGGGCCGGGGCTAGGTCCAGGTCTGTGGCTGGGCTATGGCTGGAGCTGGGCTGGTGCTGAGGGTGGGGTTGGGGCTGGGCTGGGGCTGGGGCTGGGGCTGGGGCTGGGCCGGGGCAGGGCTGGGGCTGGGCAGGGCAGGGGCTGTGGCTGGGCTGTGGCTGGAGCTGGGCTGGGGCCGGGGATGGGGCCGTGAGCGGGGCTTGGCTGGGGCCGGGGCTGGGGCTGGGCATGGACCGGGACTGGGCAGGGGCAGGACTGGGGCTGGGCATGGACCGGGACTGGGCAGGGGTTGGGCCGGGGCTGGGGGCTGGGCTGGGGCTGGGGTTGGGCTGGGGCAGGGCTGGGGCTGGGGTTGGGCTGGGGCTGTGTCCAGGGTGGGGCTGGGGCTGGGCTGGGTGCAGGGCTGGGGCTGGGCGGTGGCTGGGGTTGGGCTGGGGCCGGGGGATGGGGCCGTGAGTGGGGCTTGGCTGGGGCCGGGGCAGGGCTGGGCATGGACCGGGACTGGTCAGGGGTAGGGCCGGGGCTGGGGGCTGGGCTGGGGCTGGGGTTGGGCTGGGACAGGGCTGGGGCTGGGGTTGGGCTGCGGCTGTGTCCAGGGTGGGGCTGGGGCTGGGCTGGGTGCAGGGCTGGGGCTGGGCGGTGGCTGGGGTTGGGCTGGGGCCGGGGATGGGGCCGTGAGTGGGGCTTGGCTGGGACCAGGGCAGGGGCTGGGGCTGGGCGGGGGCCGAGGGCAGGGCTGGGGAAGGGCTGGGGCTGGGGCTGGAACCAAGCTTTGGGCAGGGCTGGGGCTGTTGCTGGGGCTGGGGCTGGGCAGGGCTGTGGCTGGGCATGGACCGGGACTGGGCAGGGGCAGGGCTGGGGCTGGGCATGGACTGGGACTGGGCAAGGGTAGGGCCGGGGCTGGGGGCTGGGATGGGGCTGGGGTTGGGCTGGGGCAGGGCTGGGGCTGGGGTTGGGCTGGGGCTGGGGCTGGGGCTGGGCTAGGGCTCGGGCTGGGTCCAGGGCTGGGGAAGGGCTGTGGCTGGGGCTGGGGCTGGGCTGGGCTGGGGCTAGGTCCAGGTCTGTGGCTGGGCTATGGCTGGAGCTGGGCTGGTGCTGAGGATGGGGCTGGGGCTGGGCTGGGGCTGGGGCTGGGGCTGGGGCTGGGCTGGGGCAGGGCTGGAGCTGGGCTGGTGCTGAGGGTGGGGCTGGGGCTGGGCTGGGCTGGGGCTGGGGCTGGGGCTGGGGCTGGGCTGGGGCAGGGCTGGGGCAGGGCAGGGCAGGGGCTGTTGCTGGGCTGTGGCTGTGGCTGGGCTGGGGCAGGACAGGGGGCTGGGGCTGGGGCTGGGGCTGGGGCTGGGCCGGGGCTAGGTCCAGGTCTGTGGCTGGGCTATGGCTGGAGCTGGGCTGGTGCTGAGGGTGGGGCTGGGGCTGGGCTGGGGCTGGGGCTGGGGCTGGGGCTGGGGCTGGGCCGGGGCAGGGCTGGGGCTGGGCAGGGCAGGGGCTGTGGCTGGGCTGTGGCTGGAGCTGGGCTGGGGCCGGGGATGGGGCCATGAGTGGGGCTTGGCTGGGGCCGGGGCTGGGGCTGGGCATGGACCGGGACTGGGCAGGGGCAGGGCTGGGGCTGGGCATGGACCGGGACTGGGCAGGGGTGGGGCCGGGGCTGGGGGCTGGGCTGGGGCTGGAGTTGGGCTGGGGCAGGGCTGGGGCTGGGCTAGGGCTGGGGCTGGGTCCAGGGCTGGGGCAGGGCTGGGGCTAGGTCCAGGTCTGTGGCTGGGCTATGGCCGGAGCTGAGCTGGTGCTGAGGGTGGGGCTGGGGTTGGGCTGGGGCTGGGGCTGGGGCTGGGGCTGGGGCTGGGCCGGGACAGGGCTGGGGCAGGGCAGGGCAGGGGCTGTGGCTGGGGCTGGGGCTGGGCTGGGGCTGGGGCTGGGCCAGGGCAGGGCTGGGCTGGGGCGGGGCTGGGGTTGGGCTGGGGCTGGGTTCGGTGCAGGGCATGGGCTGGGGCAGGGCTGGGCTGGGGCCGGGGATGGGGCCGTGAGTGGGGCTTGGCTGGGGCTGGGGCTGGGCTGGGGCAGGGCTGGGCCTGGGCTGGGGATGAGGGTGGGGTGGGGCTGGGGCTGGGTCCAGGGCAGGGGCTTGGCTGGGGCTGGGGCTAGGCTGGGGCAGGGCTGGGGCAGGGCTGGGGCTGGGGCTGGGTCCAGGGTGGGGCTGGGGCTGGGCTGGAGGCATGGCTGGGGCTCGGGGGGGACTGGGGCTGGGCTGGGGCTGTGGCTGGGACCAGGGCAGGGGCTGGGTCCAGGGCAGGGTCAGGGCTGGGGCAGGTGCTGGGCCGGGGCAGGGCTGGGGCTGGGGCTGGGGCTAGGCTGGGGCTGGGCTGGAGCAGGGCTGGGGCTGGGGCTGTGTCCAGGTTGGGGCTGGGGCTGGGCTAGGTGCAGGGCTGGGGCTGGGCGGTGGCTGGGGTTGGGCTGGGGCTAGGCTGGGGCTGGGACTGGGTCCAGGGCAGGGGCTGGGGCTGGGCAGGGCTGGGGCTGGGCATGGACCGGGACTGGGCCGGGGCAGGGCTGGGGCTGGGGGCTGGGCTGGGGCTGGGGTCGGGCTGGGGCAGGGCTGGGGCTGGGGTTGGGCTGGGGCTGGGGCTGGGGCTGGGGCTGGGCTAGGGCTGGGGCTGGGTCCAGGGCTGGGGCAGGGCTGTGGCTGGGGCTGGGGCTGGGCTGGGGCTAGGTCCAGGTCTGTGGCTGGGCTATGGCTGGAGCTGGGCTGGTGCTGAGGGTGGGGCTGGGGCTGGGCTGGGCTGGACTGGGGCTGGGGCTGGGCTGGGGCAGGGCTGGGGCAGGGCAGGGCAGGGGCTGTTGCTGGGCTGTGGCTGTGGCTGGGCTGGGGCAGGGCTGGGGCTGGGGCTGGGGCTGGAGCTGGGCCGGGGCTAGGTCCAGGTCTGTGGCTGGGCTATGGCTGGAGCTGGGCTGGTGCTGAGGGTGGGGCTGGGGCTGGGCTGGGGCTGGGGCTGGGGCTGGGGCTGGGCCGGGGCAGGGCTGGGGCTGGGCAGGGCAGGGGCTGTGGCTGGGCTGTGGCTGGAGCTGGGCTGGGGCCGGGGATGGGGCCGTGAGTGGGGCTTGGCTGGGGCCGGGGCTGGGGCTGGGCATGGACCGGGACTGGGCAGGGGCAGGGCTGGGGCTGGGGGCTGGGCTGGGGCTGGGGTTGGGCTGGGGCTGGGGCTGGGGCTGGGGCTGGGGCTGGGGCTGGGGTTGGGCTGGGGCAGGGCTGGGGCTGGGGTTGGGCTGGGGCTCTCTCCAGGGTGGGGCTGGGGCTGGGCTGGGTGCAGGGCAGGGGCTGGGCGGTGGCTGGGGTTGGGCTGGGGCCGGGGATGGGGCCGTGAGTGGGGCTTGGCTGGGACCAGGGCAGGGGCTGGGTCCAGGGCAGGGTCAGGGCTGGGGCAGGTGCTGGGCCGGGGCAGGGCTGGGGCTGGGGCTGGGGCTAGGCTGGGGCAGGGCTGGAGCAGAGCTGGGGCTGGGGCTGTGTCCAGGGTGGGGCTGGGGCTGGGCTGGGTGCAGGGCTGGGGCTGGGACTGGGTCCAGGGCAGGGGCTGGGGCTGGGCAGGGCTGGGGCTGGGCGTGGACCGGGACTGGGCCGGGGCAGGGCTGGGGCTGGGCAGGGCAGGGGCTGTGGCTGGGCTGTGGCTGGAGCTGGGCTGGGGCCTGGGATGGGGCCGTGAGTGGGGCTTGGCTGGGGCCAGGGCTGGGGCTGGGGCTGGGGCGGGGACTGGGAGAGGGATGGGGCTGGAGCTGGGTCCAGGGCTGGGGCTGGGCGGTGGCTGGGGCTGGGCATGGACCGGGACTGGGCAGGGGTAGGGCCGGGGCTGGGGGCTGGGCTGGGGCTGGGGTCGGGCTGGGGCAGGGCTGGGGCTGGGGTTGGGATGGGGCTGGGGCTGGGGCTGGGGCTGGGCTAGGGCTGGGGCTGGGTCCAGGGCTGGGGCAGGGCTGTGGCTGGGGCTGGGGCTGGGCTGGGGCTAGGTCCAGGTCTGTGGCTGGGCTATGGCTGGAGCTGGGCTGGTGCTGAGGGTGGGGCTGGGGCTGGGCTGGGCTGGACTGGGGCTGGGGCTGGGCTGGGGCTGGGGTTGGGCTGGGGCTGGGGGCTGGGGCTGGGGCTGGGGCTGGGGTTGGGGCTGGGGCAGGGCTGGGGCTGGGGTTGGGCTGGGGCTGTGTCCAGGGTGGGGCTGGGGCTGGGCTGGGTGCAGGGCTGGGGCTGGGCGGTGGCTGGGGTTGGGCTGGGGCCGGGGATGGGGCCGTGAGTGGGGCTTGGCTGGGACCAGGGCAGGGGCTGGGTCCAGGGCAGGGTCAGGGCTGGGGCAGGTGCTGGGCCGGGGCAGGGCTGGGGGCTGGGGCTGGGGCTAGGCTGGGGGCAGGGCTGGAGCAGGGCTGGGGCTGGGGCTGTGTCCAGGGTGGGGCTGGGGCTGGGCTGGGTGCAGGGCTGGGGCTGGGCTGGGCAGGGCTGGGGCTGGGGCGTGGACCGGGACTGGGCCGGGGCAGGGCTGGGGCTGGGCAGGGCAGGGGCTGTGGCTGGGCTGTGGCTGGAGCTGGGCTGGGGCCTGGGATGGGGCCGTGAGTGGGGCTTGGCTGGGGCCAGGGCTGGGGCTGGGGCTGGGGCGGGGACTGGGAGAGGGATGGGGCTGGAGCTGGGTCCGGGCTGGGGCTGGGCGGTGGCTGGGGCTGGGCTGGGGCAGGGCTTTGGCTGGGGCTGGTGCTGGGTTGGGTCCAGGGCTGGGGTTGGGGTTGGGCTGGGGCTGGGTCCAGGGCTGTGGCTGGGCTGTGGCTGGAGCTGGGCTGGGGCTGAGGGTGGGGCTGGGGATGGGCTAGGGCAGGGCTGGGGCCGGGGCTGCTACTGGGGCTTGGTCCAGGGCTGAGGCTGGGGCTTGGGCTGGGGAAGGGCTGGGGCTGGGCAGGGGATGAGGCTGGGGTGGGGACTGGGGCTGGGGCTGGGGCTGGGGCTGGGTCCAGGGCAGGGCTAGGGCTGGGGCTGGGGCAGGGCTGGGGCCGAGGGCAGGGCTAGGGCAGGGCTGGGGCTGGGGCTGGAACCAAGTCTTGGGCAGTGCTGGGGCTGGGGCTGGGGCTGGGCAGGGCTGGGGCTGGGCATGCAGCGGGACTGGGCAGGGGCAGGGCTGGAGCTGGGCATGGACTGGGACTGGGCAGGGGCAGGGCTGGGGCTGGGCATGGACCAGGACTGGGCAGGGGTAGGGCCGGGGCTGGGGGCTGGGCTGGGGCTGGGGTTGGGCTGGGGCAGGGCTGGGGCTGGGGTTGGGCTGGGGCTGGGGCTGGGGCTGGGCTAGGGCTGGGCTGGGTCCAGGGCTGGGGCAGGGCTGTGGCTGGGGCTGGGGCTGGGCTGGGGCTAGGTCCAGGTTGTGGCTGGGCTATGGCTGGAGCTGAGCTGGTGCTGAGGGTGGGGCTGGGGTTGGGCTGGGGCTGGGGCTGGGGCTGGGGCTGGGCCGGGACAGGGCTGGGGCAGGGCAGGGCAGGGGCTGTGGCTGGGGCTGGGGCTGGGCTGGGGCTGGGGCTGGGCCAGGGCAGGGCTGGGCTGGGGCCGGGGATGGGGCCGTGAGTGGGGCTTGGCTGGGGCTGGGGCTGGGCCGGGCTGGGGCTGGGGCTGGGGCTGGGGCTGGGCTGGGGCAGGGCTGGGGCAGGGCAGGGCAGGGGCTGTTGCTGGGCTGTGGCTGTGGCTGGGCTGGGGCAGGACTGGGGCTGGGGCTGGGGCTGGGGCTGGGGCTGGGCCGGGGCTAGGTCCAGGTCTGTGGCTGGGCTATGGCTGGAGCTGGGCTGGTGCTGAGGGTGGGGCTGGGGCTGGGCTGGGGCTGGGGCTGGGGGCTGGGGCTGGGGCTGGGCCGGGGCAGGGCTGGGGCTGGGCAGGGCAGGGGCTGTGGCTGGGCTGTGGCTGGAGCTGGGCTGGGGCCGGGGATGGGGCCGTGAGTGGGGCTTGGCTGGGGCCGGGGCTGGGGCTGGGCATGGACCGGGACTGGGCAGGGGCAGGGCTGGGGCTGGGCATGGACCGGGGACTGGGCAGGGGTGGGGCCGGGGCTGGGGGCTGGGCTGGGGCTGGAGTTGGGCTGGGGCAGGGCTGGGGCTGGGCTAGGGCTGGGGCTGGGTCCAGGGCTGGGGCAGGGCTGGGGCTAGGTCCAGGTCTGTGGCTGGGCTATGGCCGGAGCTGAGCTGGTGCTGAGGGTGGGGCTGGGGTTGGGCTGGGGCTGGGGCTGGGACTGGGGCTGGGGCTGGGCCGGGACAGGGCTGGGGCAGGGCAGGGCAGGGGCTGTGGCTGGGGCTGGGGCTGGGCTGGGGCTGGGGGCTGGGCCAGGGCAGGGCTGGGCTGGGGCGGGGCTGGGGTTGGGCTGGGGCTGGGTTCGGTGCAGGGCATGGGCTGGGGCAGGGCTGGGCTGGGGCCGGGGATGGGGCCGTGAGTGGGGCTTGGCTGGGGCTGGGGCTGGGCTGGGGCAGGGCTGGGCCTGGGCTGGGGATGAGGGTGGGGTGGGGCTGGGGCTGGGTCCAGGGCAGGGGCTTGGCTGGGGCTGGGGCTAGGCTGGGGCAGGGCTGGGGCAGGGCAGGGCAGGGGCTGTTGCTGGGCTGTGGCTGTGGCTGGGCTGGGGCAGGACTGGGGCTGGGGGCTGGGGCTGGGGCTGGGGCTGGGCCGGGGCTAGGTCCAGGTCTGTGGCTGGGCTATGGCTGGAGCTGGGCTGGTGCTGAGGGTGGGGCTGGGGCTGGGCTGGGGCTGGGGCTGGGGCTGGGGCTGGGGCAGGGCCGGGGCAGGGCTGGGGCTGGGCAGGGCAGGGGCTGTGGCTGGGCTGTGGCTGGAGCTGGGCTGGGGCCGGGGATGGGGCCGTGAGTGGGGCTTGGCTGGGGCCGGGGCTGGGGCTGGGCATGGACCGGGACTGGGCAGGGGCAGGGCTGGGGCTGGGCATGGACCGGGACTGGGCAGGGGTGGGGGCCGGGGCTGGGGGCTGGGCTGGGGCTGGAGTTGGGCTGGGGCAGGGCTGGGGCTGGGCTAGGGCTGGGGCTGGGTCCAGGGCTGGGGCAGGGCTGGGGCTAGGTCCAGGTCTGTGGCTGGGCTATGGCCGGAGCTGAGCTGGTGCTGAGGGTGGGGCTGGGGTTGGGCTGGGGCTGGGGCTGGGGCTGGGGGCTGGGGCTGGGCCGGGACAGGGCTGGGGCAGGGCAGGGCAGGGGCTGTGGCTGGGGGCTGGGGCTGGGCTGGGGCTGGGGCTGGGCCAGGGCAGGGCTGGGCTGGGGCGGGGCTGGGGTTGGGCTGGGGCTGGGGTTCGGTGCAGGGCATGGGCTGGGGCAGGGCTGGGCTGGGGCCGGGGATGGGGCCGTGAGTGGGGCTTGGCTGGGGCTGGGGCTGGGCTGGGGCAGGGCTGGGCCTGGGCTGGGGATGAGGGTGGGGTGGGGCTGGGGCTGGGTCCAGGGCAGGGGCTTGGCTGGGGCTGGGGCTAGGCTGGGGCAGGGCTGGGGCAGGGCTGGGGCTGGGGCTGGGTCCAGGGTGGGGCTGGGGCTGGGCTGGAGGCATGGCTGGGGCTCGGGGGGGACTGGGGCTGGGCTGGGGCTGTGGCTGGGACCAGGGCAGGGGCTGGGTCCAGGGCAGGGTCAGGCTGGGGCAGGTGCTGGGCCGGGGGCAGGGCTGGGGCTGGGGCTGGGGCTAGGCTGGGGCTGGGCTGGAGCAGGGCTGGGGCTGGGGCTGTGTCCAGGTTGGGGCTGGGGCTGGGCTAGGTGCAGGGCTGGGGCTGGGCGGTGGCTGGGGTTGGGCTGGGGCTAGGCTGGGGCTGGGACTGGGTCCAGGGCAGGGGCTGGGGCTGGGCAGGGCTGGGGCTGGGCATGGACCGGGACTGGGCCGGGGCAGGGCTGGGGCTGGGCATGGACCGGGACTGGGCAGGGGTAGGGCCGGGGCTGGGGGCTGGGCTGGGGCTGGGGTCGGGCTGGGGCAGGCCTGGGGCTGGGGTTGGGCTGGGGCTGGGGCTGGGGCTGGGGCTGGGCTAGGGCTGGGGCTGGGTCCAGGGCTGGGGCAGGGCTGTGGCTGGGGCTGGGGCTGGGCTGGGGCTAGGTCCAGGTCTGTGGCTGGGCTATGGCTGGAGCTGGGCTGGTGCTGAGGGTGGGGCTGGGGCTGGGCTGGGCTGGACTGGGGCTGGGGCTGGGCTGGGGCAGGGCTGGGGCAGGGCAGGGCAGGGGCTGTTGCTGGGCTGTGGCTGTGGCTGGGCTGGGGCAGGGCTGGGGCTGGGGCTGGGGCTGGAGCTGGGCCGGGGCTAGGTCCAGGTCTGTGGCTGGGCTATGGCTGGAGCTGGGCTGGTGCTGAGGATGGGGCTGGGGCTGGGCTGGGGCTGGGGCTGGGGCTGGGGCTTGGGCTGGGGCAGGGCTGGAGCTGGGCTGGTGCTGAGGGTGGGGCTGGGGCTGGGCTGGGCTGGGGCTGGGGCTGGGGCTGGGGCTGGGCTGGGGCAGGGCTGGGGCAGGGCAGGGCAGGGGCTGTTGCTGGGCTGTGGCTGTGGCTGGGCTGGGGCAGGACTGGGGCTGGGGCTGGGGCTGGGGCTGGGCCGGGGCTGGGGCTGGGGCTGGGCTGGGGCAGGGCTGGGGCAGGGCAGGGCAGGGGCTGTTGCTGGGCTGTGGCTGTGGCTGGGCTGGGGGCAGGACTGGGGCTGGGGCTGGGGCTGGGGCTGGGGCTGGGCCGGGGCTAGGTCCAGGTCTGTGGCTGGGCTATGGCTGGAGCTGGGCTGGTGCTGAGGGTGGGGTTGGGGCTGGGCTGGGGCTGGGGCTGGGGCTGGGGCTGGGCCGGGGCAGGGCTGGGGCTGGGCAGGGCAGGGGCTGTGGCTGGGCTGTGGCTGGAGCTGGGCTGGGGCCGGGGATGGGGCCGTGAGCGGGGCTTGGCTGGGGGCCGGGGCTGGGGCTGGGCATGGACCGGGACTGGGCAGGGGCAGGACTGGGGCTGGCATGGACCGGGACTGGGCAGGGGTTGGGCCGGGGCTGGGGGCTGGGCTGGGGCTGGGGTTGGGCTGGGGCAGGGCTGGGGCTGGGGTTGGGCTGGGGCTGTGTCCAGGGTGGGGCTGGGGCTGGGCTGGGTGCAGGGCTGGGGCTGGGCGGTGGCTGGGGTTGGGCTGGGGCCGGGGCAGGGCTGGGCATGGACCGGGACTGGTCAGGGGTAGGGCCGGGGCTGGGGGCTGGGCTGGGGCTGGGGTCGGGCTGGGGCAGGGCTGGGGCTGGGGTTGGGATGGGGCTGGGGCTGGGGCTGGGCTGGGGCTAGGTCCAGGTCTGTGGCTGGGCTATGGCTGGAGCTGGGCTGGTGCTGAGGGTGGGGCTGGGGCTGGGCTGGGCTGGACTGGGGCTGGGGCTGGGCTGGGGCTGGGGTTGGGCTGGGGCTGGGGCTGGGCTGGGTCTGGGGCTGGGCCAGGGCAGGGCTGGGCTGGGGCGGGGCTGGGGTTGGGCTGGGGCTGGGTTTGGTGCAGGGCATGGGCTGGGGCAGGGCTGGGCTGGGGCCGGGGATGGGGCCGTGAGTGGGGCTTGGCTGGGGCTGGGGCTGGGCTGGGGCAGGGCTGGGCCTGGCTGGGGATGAGGGTGGGGTGGGGCTGGGGCTGGGTCCAGGGCAGGGGCTTGGCTGGGGCTGGGGCTAGGCTGGGGCAGGGCTGGGGCAGGGCTGGGGCTGGGGCTGGGTCCAGGGTGGGGCTGGGGCTGGGCTGGAGGCATGGCTGGGGCTCGGGGGGGACTGGGGCTGGGCTGGGGCTGTGGCTGGGACCAGGGCAGGGGCTGGGTCCAGGGCAGGGTCAGGGCTGGGGCAGGTGCTGGGCCGGGGCAGGGCTGGGGCTGGGGCTGGGGCTAGGCTGGGGCTGGGCTGGAGCAGGGCTGGGGCTGGGGCTGTGTCCAGGTTGGGGCTGGGGCTGGGCTAGGTGCAGGGCTGGGGCTGGGCGGTGGCTGGGGTTGGGCTGGGGGCTAGGCTGGGGCTGGGACTGGGTCCAGGGCAGGGGCTGGGGCTGGGCAGGGCTGGGGCTGGGCATGGACCGGGACTGGGCCGGGGCAGGGCTGGGGCTGGGCATGGACCGGGACTGGGCAGGGGTAGGGCCGGGGGCTGGGGGGCTGGGCTGGGGCTGGGGTCGGGCTGGGGCAGGCCTGGGGCTGGGGTTGGGCTGGGGCTGGGGCTGGGGCTGGGGCTGGGCTAGGGCTGGGGCTGGGTCCAGGGGTGGGGCAGGGCTGTGGCTGGGGCTGGGGCTGGGCTGGGGCTAGGTCCAGGTCTGTGGCTGGGCTATGGCTGGAGCTGGGCTGGTGCTGAGGGTGGGGCTGGGGCTGGGCTGGGCTGGACTGGGGCTGGGGCTGGGCTGGGGCAGGGGCTGGGGCAGGGCAGGGCAGGGGCTGTTGCTGGGCTGTGGCTGTGGCTGGGCTGGGGGCAGGGCTGGGGCTGGGGCTGGGGCTGGAGCTGGGCCGGGGCTAGGTCCAGGTCTGTGGCTGGGCTATGGCTGGAGCTGGGCTGGTGCTGAGGGTGGGGCTGGGGCTGGGCTGGGGCTGGGGCTGGGGCTGGGGCTGGGCCGGGGCAGGGCTGGGGCTGGGCAGGGCAGGGGCTGTGGCTGGGCTGTGGCTGGAGCTGGGCTGGGGCCGGGGATGGGGCCGTGAGTGGGGCTTGGCTGGGGCCGGGGCTGGGGCTGGGCATGGACCGGGGACTGGGCAGGGGCAGGGCTGGGGCTGGGGGCTGGGCTGGGGCTGGGGTTGGGCTGGGGCTGGGGCTGGGGCTGGGGCTGGGGTTGGGCTGGGGCAGGGCTGGGGCTGGGGTTGGGCTGGGGCTCTGTCCAGGGTGGGGCTGGGGCTGGGCTGGGTGCAGGGCAGGGGCTGGGCGGTGGCTGGGGTTGGGCTGGGGCCGGGGATGGGGCCGTGAGTGGGGCTTGGCTGGGACCAGGGCAGGGGCTGGGTCCAGGGCAGGGTCAGGGCTGGGGCAGGTGCTGGGCCGGGGCAGGGCTGGGGCTGGGGCTGGGGCTAGGCTGGGGCAGGGCTGGAGCAGAGCTGGGGCTGGGGCTGTGTCCAGGGTGGGGCTGGGGCTGGGCTGGGTGCAGGGCTGGGGCTGGGACTGGGTCCAGGGCAGGGGCTGGGGCTGGGCAGGGCTGGGGCTGGGCGTGGACCGGGACTGGGCCGGGGCAGGGCTGGGGCTGGGCAGGGCAGGGGCTGTGGCTGGGCTGTGGCTGGAGCTGGGCTGGGGCCTGGGATGGGGCCGTGAGTGGGGCTTGGCTGGGGCCAGGGCTGGGGCTGGGGCTGGGGCGGGGACTGGGAGAGGGATGGGGCTGGAGCTGGGTCCAGGGCTGGGGCTGGGCGGTGGCTGGGGCTGGGCATGGACCGGGACTGGGCAGGGGTAGGGGCCGGGGCTGGGGGCTGGGCTGGGGCTGGGGTCGGGCTGGGGCAGGGCTGGGGCTGGGGTTGGGATGGGGCTGGGGCTGGGGCTGGGGCTGGGCTAGGGCTGGGGCTGGGTCCAGGGCTGGGGCAGGGCTGTGGTTGGGGCTGGGGCTGGGCTGGGGCTAGGTCCAGGTCTGTGGCTGGGCTATGGCTGGAGCTGGGCTGGTGCTGAGGGTGGGGCTGGGGCTGGGCTGGGCTGGACTGGGGCTGGGGCTGGGCTGGGGCTGGGGTTGGGCTGGGGCTGGGGCTGGGGCTGGGGCTGGGGCTGGGGTTGGGCTGGGGCAGGGCTGGGGCTGGGGTTGGGCTGGGGCTGTGTCCAGGGTGGGGCTGGGGCTGGGCTGGGTGCAGGGCTGGGGCTGGGCGGTGGCTGGGGTTGGGCTGGGGCCGGGGATGGGGCCGTGAGTGGGGCTTGGCTGGGACCAGGGCAGGGGCTGGGTCCAGGGCAGGGTCAGGGCTGGGGCAGGTGCTGGGCCGGGGCAGGGCTGGGGCTGGGGCTGGGGCTAGGCTGGGGCAGGGCTGGAGCAGGGGCTGGGGCTGGGGCTGTGTCCAGGGTGGGGCTGGGGCTGGGCTGGGTGCACGGCTGGGGCTGGGCTGGGCAGGGCTGGGGCTGGGCGTGGACCGGGACTGGGCCGGGGCAGGGCTGGGGCTGGGCAGGGCAGGGGCTGTGGCTGGGCTGTGGCTGGAGCTGGGCTGGGGCCTGGGATGGGGCCGTGAGTGGGGCTTGGCTGGGGCCAGGGCTGGGGCTGGGGCTGGGGCGGGGGACTGGGAGAGGGATGGGGCTGGAGCTGGGTCCAGGGCTGGGGCTGGGCGGTGGCTGGGGCTGGGCTGGGGCAGGGCTTTGGCTGGGGCTGGTGCTGGGTTGGGTCCAGGGCTGGGGTTGGGGTTGGGCTGGGGCTGGGTCCAGGGCTGTGGCTGGGCTGTGGCTGGAGCTGGGCTGGGGCTGAGGGTGGGGCTGGGGATGGGCTAGGGCAGGGCTGGGGCCGGGGCTGCTACTGGGGCTTGGTCCAGGGCTGAGGCTGGGGCTTGGGCTGGGGAAGGGCTGGGGCTGGGCAGGGGATGAGGCTGGGGTGGGACTGGGGCTGGGGCTGGGGCTGGGGCTGGGTCCAGGGCAGGGCTAGGGCTGGGGCTGGGGCAGGGCTGGGGCCGAGGGCAGGGCTAGGGCAGGGCTGGGGCTGGGGCTGGAACCAAGTCTTGCGCAGTGCTGGGGCTGGGGCTGGGGCTGGGCAGGGCTGGGGCTGGGCATGCAGCGGGACTGGGCAGGGGCAGGGCTGGAGCTGGGCATGGACTGGGACTGGGCAGGGGCAGGGCTGGGGCTGGGCATGGACCAGGGACTGGGCAGGGGTAGGGCCGGGGCTGGGGGCTGGGCTGGGGCTGGGGTTGGGCTGGGGCAGGGCTGGGGCTGGGGTTGGGCTGGGGCTGGGGCTGGGGCTGGGCTAGGGCTGGGCTGGGTCCAGGGCTGGGGCAGGGCTGTGGCTGGGGCTGGGGCTGGGCTGGGGCTAGGTCCAGGTTGTGGCTGGGCTATGGCTGGAGCTGAGCTGGTGCTGAGGGTGGGGCTGGGGTTGGGCTGGGGCTGGGGCTGGGGCTGGGGCTGGGCCGGGACAGGGCTGGGGCAGGGCAGGGCAGGGGCTGTGGCTGGGGCTGGGGCTGGGCTGGGGCTGGGGCTGGGCCAGGGCAGGGCTGGGCTGGGGCCGGGGATGGGGCCGTGAGTGGGGCTTGGCTGGGGCTGGGGCTGGGCTGGGGCAGGGCTGGGCCTGGGCTGGGGATGAGGGTGGGGTGGGGCTGGGGCTGGGTCCAGGGCAGGGGCTTGGCTGGGGCTGGGGCTAGGCTGGGGCAGGGCTGGGGCAGGTCTGGGGCTGGGGCTGGGTCCAGGGTGGGGCTGGGGCTGGGCTGGGGGCAGGGCTGGGGCTCGGCGGGGACTGGGGCTGGGCTGGGGCTGTGGCTGGGACCAGGGCAGGGGCTGGGTCCAGGGCAGGGTCAGGGCTGGGGCAGGTGCTGGGCCGGGGCAGGGCTGGGGCTTGGGCTGGGGCTAGGCTGGGGCAGGGCTGGAGCAGGGCTGGGGCTGGGGCTGTGTCCAGGGTGGGGCTGGGGCTGGGCTGGGTGCAGGGCTGGGGCTGGGCGGTGGCTGGGGTTGGGCTGGGGCTAGGCTGGGGCTGGGACTGGGTCCAGGGCAGGGGCTGGGGCTGGGCAGGGCTTGGGCTGGGCATGGACCGGGACTGGGCCGGGGCAGGGCTGGGGCTGGGCAGGGCAGGGGCTGTGGCTGGGCTGTGGCTGGAGCTGGGCTGGGGCCGGGGATGGGGCCGTGAGTGGGGCTTGGCTGGGGCCAGGGCTGGGGCTGGGGCTGGGGCGGGGACTGGGAGAGGGATGGGGCTGGAGCTGGGTCCAGGGCTGGGGCTGGGTGGTGGCTGGGGCTGGGCTGGGGCAGGGCTTTGGCTGCGGCTTGTGCTGGGTTGGATCCAGGGCTGGGGTTGGGGTTGGGCTGGGGCTGGGCATGGACTGGGACTGGGCAAGGGTAGGGCCGGGGCTGGGGGCTGGGCTGGGGCTGGGGTTGGGCTGGGGCAGGGCTGGGGCTGGGGTTGGGCTGGGGCTGGGGCTGGGGCTGGGGCTGGGCTAGGGCTGGGGCTGGGTCCAGGGCTGGGGCAGGGCTGTGGCTGGGGCTGGGGCTGGGCTGGGGCTAGGTCCAGGTCTGTGGCTGGGCTATGGCTGGAGCTGGGCTGGTGCTGAGGGTGGGGCTGGGGCTGGGCTGGGCTGGACTGGGGCTGGGGCTGGGCTGGGGCAGGGCTGGGGCAGGGCAGGGCAGGGGCTGTTGCTGGGCTGTGGCTGTGGCTGAACTGGGGCAGGGCTGGGGCTGGGGCTGGGGCTGGGGCTGGGCTGGGGCTAGGTCCAGGTCTGTGGCTGGGCTATGGCTGGAGCTGGGCTGGTGCTGAGGGTGGGGCTGGGGCTGGGCTGGGGCTGGGGCTGGGGCTGGGGCTGGGCCGGGGCAGGGCTGGGGCTGGGCAGGGCAGGGGCTGTGGCTGGGCTGTGGCTGGAGCTGGGCTGGGGCCGGGGATGGGGCCGTGAGTGGGGGCTTGGCTGGGGCCGGGGCTGGGGCTGGGCATGGACCGGGACTGGGCAGGGGCAGGGCTGGGGCTGGGAGCTGGGCTGGGGCTGGGGTTGGGCTGGGGCAGGGCTGGGGCTGGGATTGGGCTGGGGCAGGGCTGGGGCTGGGGTTGGGCTGCGGCTGTGTCCAGGGTGGGGCTGGGGCTGGGCTGGGTGCAGGGCTGGGGATGGGCGGTGGCTGGGGTTGGGCTGGGGCCGGGGATGGGGCCGTGAGTGGGGCTTGGCTGGGACCAGGGCAGGGGCTGGGTCCAGGGCAGGGTCAGGGCTGGGGCAGGTGCTGGGCCGGGGCAGGGCTGGGGCTGGGGCTGGGGCTAGGCTGGGGCAGGGCTGGAGCAGGGCTGGGGCTGGGGCTGTGTCCAGGGTGGGGCTGGGGCTGGGCTGGGTGCAGGGCTGGGGCTGGGCGGTGGCTGGGGTTGGGCTGGGGCTAGGCTGGGGCTGGGACTGGGTCCAGGGCAGGGGCTGGGGCTGGGCAGGGCTTGGGCTGGGCATGGACCGGGACTGGGCCTGGGCAGGGCTGGGGCTGGGCAGGGCAGGGGCTGTGGCTGGGCTGTGGCTGGAGCTGGGCTGGGGCCGGGGATGGGGCCGTGAGTGGGGCTTGGCTGGGGCCAGGGCTGGGGCTGGGGCGGGGACTGGGAGAGGGATGGGGCTGGAACTGGGTCCAGGGCTGGGGCTGGGCGGTGGCTGGGGCTGGGCTGGGGCAGGGCTTTGGCTGGGGCTGGTGCTGGGTTGGGTCCAGGGCTGGGGTTGGGGTTGGGCTGGGGCTGGGTCCAGGGCTGTGGCTGGGCTGTGGCTGGAGCTGGGCTGGGGCTGAGGGTGGGGCTGGGGATGGGCTAGGGCAGGGCTGGGGCCGGGGCTGCTACTGGGGCTTGGTCCAGGGCTGAGGCTGGGGCTTGGGCTGGGGAAGGGCTGGGGCTGGGCAGGGGATGAGGCTGGGGTGGGACTGGGGCTGGGGCTGGGGCTGGGGCTGGGTCCAGGGCAGGGCTAGGGCTGGGGCTGGGGCTGGGGCTGGGTCCAGGGCAGGGCTAGGGCAGGGCTGGGGCTGGGCATGGACCGGGACTGGGCAGGGGTAGGGCCGGGGCTGGGGGCTGGGCTGGGGCTGGGGTTGGGCTGGGGCAGGGCTGGGGCTGGGCTAGGGCTGGGGCTGGGTCCAGGGCTGGGGCAGGGCTGGGGCTAGGTCCAGGTCTGTGGCTGGGCTATGGCCGGAGCTGAGCTGGTGCTGAGGGTGGGGCTGGGGTTGGGCTGGGGGTGGGGCTGGGGCTGGGGCTGGGGCTGGGGCTGGGGCTGGGCCGGGACAGGGCTGGGGCAGGGCAGGGCAGGGGCTGTGGCTGGGGCTGGGGCTGGGCTGGGGCTGGGGCTGGGGCTGGGCCAGGGCAGGACTGGGCTGGGGCAGGGCTGGGGTTGGGCTGGGGCTGGGTTCGGTGCAGGGCATGGGCTGGGGCAGGGCTGGGCTGGGGCCGGGGATGGGGCCGTGAGTGGGGCTTGGCTGGGGCTGGGGCTGGGCTGGGGCAGGGCTGGGCCTGGGCTGGGGATGAGGGTGGGGTGGGGATGGGGCTGGGTCCAGGGCAGGGGCTTGGCTGGGGCTGGGGCTAGGCTGGGGCAGGGCTGGGGCAGGGCTGGGGCTGGGGCTGGGTCCAGGGTGGGGCTGGGGCTGGGCTGGGGGCATGGCTGGGGCTCGGCGGGGGCTGGGGCTGGGCTGGGGCTGTGGCTGGGACCAGGGCAGGGGCTGGGTCCAGGGCAGGGTCAGGGCTGGGGCAGGTGCTGGGCCGGGGCAGGGTTGGGGCTGGGGCTGGGGCTAGGCTGGGGCAGGGCTGGAGCAGGGCTGGGGCTGGGGCTGTGTCCAGGGTGGGGCTGGGGCTGGGCTGGGTGCAGGGCTGGGGCTGGGCGGTGGCTGGGGTTGGGCTGGGGCTAGGCTGGGGCTGGGACTGGGTCCAGGGCAGGGGCTGGGGCTGGGCAGGGCTGGGGCTGGGCATGGACCGGGACTGGGCCGGGGCAGGGCTGGGGCTGGGCATGGACCGGGACTGGGCAGGGGTAGGGCCGGGGCTGGGGGCTGGGCTGGGGCTGGGGTCGGTCTGGGGCAGGGCTGGGGCTGGGGGTAGCGACTGGGGCTGGGGCTGGGTCTGGGGCTGGGCTAGGGCTGGGGCTGGGTCCAGGGCTGGGGCAGGGCTGTGGCTGGGGCTGGGGGCTGGGCTGGGGCTAGGTCCAGGTCTGTGGCTGGGCTATGGCTGGAGCTGGGCTGGTGCTGAGGGTGGGGCTGGGGCTGGGCTGGGCTGGACTGGGGCTGGGGCTGGGCTGGGGCAGGGCTGGGGCAGGGCAGGGCAGGGGCTGTTGCTGGGCTGTGGCTGTGGCTGGGCTGGGGCAGGGCTGGGGCTGGGGCTGGGGCTGGAGCTGGGCCGGGACTGGGCAGGGGCAGGGCTGGGGCTGGGGGCTGGGCTGGGGCTGGGGTTGGGCTGGGGCTGGGGCTGGGGCTGGGGCTGGGGTTGGGCTGGGGCAGGGCTGGGGCTGGGGTTGGGCTGGGGCTCTGTCCAGGGTGGGGCTGGGGCTGGGCTGGGTGCAGGGCTGGGGCTGGGCGGTGGCTGGGGTTGGGCTGGGGCCGGGGATGGGGCCGTGAGTGGGGCTTGGCTGGGGCCGGGGCTGGGGCTGGGCATGGACCGGGACTGGGCAGGGGCAGGGCTGGGGCTGGGGGCTGGGCTGGGGCTGGGGTTGGGCTGGGGCTGGGGCTGGGGCTGGGGGCTGGGGTTGGGCTGGGGCAGGGCTGGGGCTGGGGTTGGGCTGGGGCTCTGTCCAGGGTGGGGCTGGGGCTGGGCTGGGTGCAGGGCTGGGGCTGGGCGGTGGCTGGGGTTGGGCTGGGGCCGGGGATGGGGCCGTGAGTGGGGCTTGGCTGGGACCAGGGCAGGGGCTGGGTCCAGGGCAGGGTCAGGGCTGGGGCAGGTGCTGGGCCGGGGCAGGGCTGGGGCTGTGGCTGGGGCTAGGCTGGGGCAGGGCTGGAGCAGGGCTGGGGCTGGGGCTGTGTCCAGGGTGGGGCTGGGGCTGGGCTGGGTGCAGGGCTGGGGCTGGGACTGGGTCCAGGGCAGGGGCTGGGGCTGGGCAGGGCTGGGGCTGGGCGTGGACCGGGACTGGGCCGGGGCAGGGCTGGGGCTGGGCAGGGCAGGGGCTGTGGCTGGGCTGTGGCTGGAGCTGGGCTGGGGCCTGGGATGGGGCCGTGAGTGGGGCTTGGCTGGGGCCAGGGCTGGGGCTGGGGCTGGGGCGGGGACTGGGAGAGGGATGGGGCTGGAGCTGGGTCCAGGGCTGGGGCTGGGTGGTGGCTGGGGCTGGGCTGGGGCAGGGCTTTGGCTGGGGCTGGTGCTCGGTTGGGTCCAGGGCTGGGGTTGGGGTTGGGCTGGGGCTGGGTCCAGGGCTGTGGCTGGGCTGTGGCTGGAGCTGGGCTGGGGCTGAGGGTGGGGCTGGGGATGGGCTAGGGCAGGGCTGGGGCCGGGGCTGCTACTGGGGCTTGGTCCAGGGCTGAGGATGGGGCTTGGGCTGGGGAAGGGCTGGGGCTGGGCAGGGGATGAGGCTGGGGTGGGACTGGGGCTGGGGCTGGGGCTGGGGCTGGGGCTGGGTCCAGGGCAGGGCTAGGGCTGGGGCTGGGGCAGGGCTGGGGGCCGAGGGCAGGGCTAGGGCAGGGCTGGGGCTGGGGCTGGAACCAAGTCTTGCGCAGTGCTGGGGCTGGGGCTGGGGCTGGGCAGGGCTGCGGCTGGGCATGGAGCGGGACTGGGCAGGGGCAGGGCTGGAGCTGGGCATGGACTGGGACTGGGCAGGGGCAGGGCTGGGGCTGGGCATGGACCAGGACTGGGCAGGGGTAGGGCCGGGACTGGGGGCTGGGCTGGGGCTGGGGTTGGGCTGGGGCAGGGCTGGGGCTGGGGTTGGGCTGGGGCTGGGTCTGGGGCTGGGCTAGGGCTGGGCTGGGTCCAGGGCTGGGGCAGGGCTGTGGCTGGGGCTGGGGCTGGGCTGGGGCTAGGTCCAGGTTGTGGCTGGGCTATGGCTGGAGCTGAGCTGGTGCTGAGGGTGGGGCTGGGGGTTGGGCTGGGGCTGGGGCTGGGGCTGGGGCTGGGCCGGGACAGGGCTGGGGCAGGGCAGGGCAGGGGCTGTGGCTGGGGCTGGGGCTGGGCTGGGGCTGGGGCTGGGCCAGGGCAGGGCTGGGCTGGGGCCGGGGATGGGGCCGTGAGTGGGGCTTGGCTGGGGCTGGGGCTGGGCTGGGGCAGGGCTGGGCCTGGGCTGGGGATGAGGGTGGGGTGGGGCTGGGGCTGGGTCCAGGGCAGGGGCTTGGCTCGGGCTGGGGCTAGGCTGGGGCAGGGCTGGGGCAGGTCTGGGGCTGGGGCTGGGTCCAGGGTGGGGCTGGGGCTGGGCTGGGGGCAGGGCTGGGGCTTGGCGGGGACTGGGGCTGGGCTGGGGCTGTGGCTGGGACCAGGGCAGGGGCTGGGTCCAGGGCAGGGTCAGGGCTTGGGGCAGGTGCTGGGCCGGGGCAGGGCTGGGGCTGGGGCTGGGGCTAGGCTGGGGCAGGGCTGGAGCAGGGCTGGGGCTGGGGCTGTGTCCAGGGTGGGGCTGGGGGCTGGGCTGGGTGCAGGGCTGGGGCTGGGCGGTGGCTGGGGTTGGGCTGGGGCTAGGCTGGGGCTGGGACTGGGTCCAGGGCAGGGGCTGGGGCTGGGCAGGGCTTGGGCTGGGCATGGACCGGGACTGGGCTGGGGCAGGGCTGGGGCAGGGCAGGGCAGGGGCTGTTGCTGGGCTGTGACTGTGGCTGGGCTGGGGCAGGTCTGGGGCTGGGCCGGGGCAGGGCTGGGGCAGCGCTGGGGCTGGGCGGTGGCTGGGGCTGGGCTGGGGCTGGGGCTGGGTCTGGGGCTGGGGCTGGGCTGGGGCAGGGCTGGGGCAGGGCAGGGCAGGGGCTGTTGCTGGGCACTGACTGTGGCTGGGCTGGGGCAGGGCTGGGGCTGGGGCTGGGGCTGGGCCGGGGCAGGGCTGGGGCAGGGCTGGGGCTGGGCGGTGGCTGGGGCTGGGCTGGGGCTGGGCTGGGGCTGGGACTGGTTCCAGGGCAGGGTCTGGACTGGGGCTGGGGCTAGGCTGGGGCAGGGCTGGGGCTGGGGTTGGGCTGGGGCATGGCTTGGGCTGGGCTAGGGCACGGCTGGGGCTGGGGCTGGGCTGGGGCTGGGTCCAGGGCTGTGGCTGGGCTGTGGCTGGAGCTGGGCTGGGGCTGAGGGTGGGGCTGGGGCTGGGCTAGGGCTTGGCTGGGGCCGGGGGTAGCGACTGGGGCTGGGTCCAGGGCTGGGGCTGGGCTGTGGCTGTGGCTGGGACCAGGGCAGGGGCTGGGTCCAGTGCAGGGGCAGGGCTGGGGCAGGTCCTGGTCCGGGGCAGGGCTGGGGCTGGGGCAGGGCTGTGGCTGGGGATGAGGCTGGGGTGGGGCTGGGGCTGGGTCCAGGGCAGGGGCTGGGCTGGGGCTGGGGCTAGGCTGGGGCAGGGCTGGGGCTGGGGCTGGGCTGGGGCTGGGGCTGTGTCCAGGGTTGGGCTGGGTCTGGGTCTGGGGTAGAACTGGGGCCGGGCTGGGGCTGGGGCTGGGCTGAGGGCAGGGCTGGGGCAGGGCTGGGGATGGGGCTGGGCAGGGGCTGGGTCCAGGGTGGGGCTGGGGCTGGGCTGGGGGCAGGGCTGGGGCTGGGTGGTGGCTGGGGCGGGGCTGGGTGGTGGCTGGGGCTGGGCTGGGGCTGGGCTGGGGCTGGGACTGGGTCCAGGGCAGGGTCTGGACTGGGGCTGGGGCTAGGCTGGGGCAGGGCTGGGGCTGGGGCTGGGCTGGGGCTGGGCCAGGGCAGGGCTGGGCTGGGGCAGGGCTGGGGTTGGGCTGGGGCTGGGTTCGGTGCAGGGCATGGGCTGGGGCAGGGCTGGGCTGGGGCCGGGGATGGGGGCCGTGAGTGGGGCTTGGCTGGGGCTGGGGCTGGGCTGGGGCAGGGGCTGGGCCTGGGCTGGGGATGAGGCTGGAGTGGGGCTGGGGCTGGGTCCAGGGCAGGGGGCTTGGCTGGGGCTGGGGCTAGGCTGGGGCAGGGCTGGGGCAGGGCTGGGGCTGGGCTGGGGCTAGGTCCAGGTCTGTGGCTGGGCTATGGCTGGAGCTGGGCTGGGGCTGGGGCTGGGGCTGGGGCTGGGGCTGGGCTGGGGCAGGGCTGGGGCAGGGCAGGGCAGGGGCTGTTGCTGGGCTGTGGCTGTGGCTGGGCTGGGGCAGGGCTGGGGCTGGGGCTGGGGCTGGGCTGGGGCAGGGCTGGGGCAGGGCAGGGCAGGGGCTGTTGCTGGGCTGTGGCTGTGGCTGGGCTGGGGCTGGGCTGGGAGCAGGGCTGGGGCTGGGTGGTGGCTGGGGCGGGGCTGGGTGGTGGCTGGGGCTGGGCTGGGGCTGGGCTGGGGCTGGGACTGGGTCCAGGGCAGGGTCTGGACTGGGGCTGGGGCTAGGCTCGGGCAGGGCTGGGCCAGGGCAGGGCTGGGGTTGGGCTGGGGCTGGGTTCGGTGCAGGGCATGGGCTGGGGCAGGGCTGGGCTGGGGCCGGGGATGGGGCAGGGCAGGGCAGGGGCTGTTGCTGGGCTGTGACTGTGGCTGGGCTGGGGCAGGGCTGGGGCTGGGCCGGGGCAGGGCTGGGGCAGCGCTGGGGCTGGGCGGTGGCCGGGGCTGGGCTGGGGCTGGGGCTGGGTCTGGGGCTGGGGCTGGGCTGGGGCAGGGCTGGGGCAGGGCAGGGCAGGGGCTGTTGCTGGGCTGTGGCTGTGGCTGGGCTGGGGCAGGGCTGGGGCTGGGGCTGGGGCTGGGCCGGGGCAGGGCTGGGGCAGGGCTGGGGGCTGGGCGGTGGCTGGGGCTGGGCTGGGGCTGGGCTGGGGCTGGGACTGGTTCCAGGGCAGGGTCTGGACTGGGGCTGGGGCTAGGCTGGGGCAGGGCTGGGGCTGGGGTTGGGCTGGGGCATGGCTTGGGCTGGGCTAGGGCACGGCTGGGGCTGGGGCTGGGCTGGGGCTGGGTCCAGGGCTGTGGCTGGGCTGTGGCTGGAGCTGGGCTGGGGCTGAGGGTGGGGCTGGGGCTGGGCTAGGGCTTGGCTGGGGCCGGGGGTAGCGACTGGGGCTGGGTCCAGGGCTGGGGCTGGGCTGTGGCTGTGGCTGGGACCAGGGCAGGGTCTGGGTCCAGGGCAGGGGCAGGGCTGGGGCAGGTGCTGGTCCGGGGCAGGGCTGGGGCTGGGGCAGGGCTGTGGCTGGGGATGAGGCTGGGGTGGGGCTGGGGCTGGGTCCAGGGCAGGGGCTGGGCTGGGGCTGGGGCTAGGCTGGGGCAGGGCTGGGGCTGGGGCTGGACTGGGGCTGGGGCTGTGTCCAGGGTTGGGCTGGGTCTGGGTCTGGGGCAGAACTGGGGCCGGGCTGGGGCTGGGGCTGGGCTGAGGGCAGGGCTGGGGCAGGGCTGGGGATGGGGCTGGGCAGGGGCTGGGTCCAGGGTGGGGCTGGGGCTGGGCTGGGGGCAGGGCTGGGGCTGGGTGGTGGCTGGGGCGGGGCTGGGTGGTGGCTGGGGCTGGTCTGGGGCTGAGCTGGGGCTGGGACTGGGTCCAGGGCAGGGTCTGGACTGGGGCTGGGGCTAGGCTGGGGCAGGGCTGGGGCTGGGGCTGGGCTGGGGCTGGGCCAGGGCAGGGCTGGGCTGGGGCAGGGCTGGGGTTGGGCTGGGGCTGGGTTCGGTGCAGGGCATGGGCTGGGGCAGGGCTGGGCTGGGGCCGGGGATGGGGCCGTGAGTGGGGCTTGGCTGGGGCTGGGGCTGGGCTGGGGCAGGGCTGGGCCTGGGCTGGGGATGAGGCTGGAGTGGGGCTGGGGCTGGGTCCAGGGCAGGGGCTTGGCTGGGGCTGGGGCTAGGCTGGGGCAGGGCTGGGGCAGGGCTGGGGCTGGGCTGGGGCTAGGTCCAGGTCTGTGGCTGGGCTATGGCTGGAGCTGGGCTGGGGCTGGGGCTGGGCTGGGGCTGGGGCTGGGGCTGGGCTGGGGCAGGGCTGGGGCAGGGCAGGGCAGGGGCTGTTGCTGGGCTGTGGCTGTGGCTGGGCTGGGGCAGGGCTGGGGCTGGGGCTGGGGCTGGGGCTGGGGCTGGGCCGGGGCAGGGCTAGGGCAGGGCTGGGGGCTGGGCGGTGGCTGGGGCTGGGCTGGGGCTGGGCTGGGGCTGGGACTGGTTCCAGGGCAGGGTCTGGACTGGGGCTGGGGCTAGGCTGAGGCAGGGCTGGAGCTGGGGTTGGGCTGGGGCAGGGCTTGGGCTGGGCTAGGGCTTGGCTGGGGCCGGGGGTAGCGACTGGGGCTGGGTCCAGGGCTGGGGCTGGGCTGTGGCTGTGGCTGGGACCAGGGCAGGGGCTGGGCCCAGGGCAGGGGCAGGGCTGGGGCAGGTGCTGGTCCGGGGCAGGGCTGGGGCTGGGGCAGGGCTGTGGCTGGGGATGAGGCTGGGGTGGGGCTGGGGCTGGGTCCAGGGCAGGGGCTGGGCTGGGGCTAGGGCTAGGCTGGGGCAGGGCTGGGGCTGGGGCTGGACTGGGGCTGGGGCTGTGTCCAGGGTTGGGCTGGGTCTGCGGCTGGGGCAGAACTGGGGCCGGGGTGGGGCTGGGGCTGGGCTGAGGGCTGTGCTGGGGCAGGGCTGGGGCAGGGCTGGGGCAGGGCTGGGGCTGGGTCCAGGGTGAGGCTGGGGCTGGGCTGGGGGCAGGGCTGGGGGCTGGGCGGTGGCTGGGGCTGAGGCTGAGGTCAGGGCTGGGCTAGGGCTGGGGCTGGGGCTGGGGCTGGGCTGGGCTAGGGCTGGGGCTGGGGCTGGGGCTGGGGTGGGCTTGGGCTGGGGCCAAGTCTGGGGCAGGGTATGGGGCCGGGGCAGAGGCAGGGCTGGGGCAGGGCTGGAACTGGGGCTGGGCTGGGGGCAAGGTTGGGGCTGGGGCTGGGCTTGGTGGCGAGGGGTGGGGATGGGGCTGGGGCTGCGGACAGGGCTGGGGATGAGGCTGGAGTGGGGCTGGGGCTAGGTCCAGGGCAAGGGCTTGGGTTGGGCTGGGGCTGGGCTGGGGCTGGGTCCAGGGCTGTGGCTGGGCTATGGCTGGAGCTGGGCTGGTGCTGAGGGTGGGGCTGGAGCTGGGCTGGGGCTGGGGCTGGGATTGGGCAGGGCTGGGGCAGGGCAGGGCAGGGGCTGTTGCTGGGCTGTGGCTGTGGCTGGGCTGGGGCAGGACTGGGGCTGGGGCTGGGGCTGGGGCTGGGGCTGGGCCGGGGCAGGGCTGGAGCAGGGCTTTGGCTGGGGCTGGGTCCAGGGTGGGCCTGGGGCTCGGCTGGGGGCAGGGCTGGGGCTGGGCGGTGGCTGGGGCTGGGCTGGGGCTGGGCTGGGGCTGGGGCTGGGCTGGGCTTGGGCTGGGGCCAAGTCTGGGGCAGGGGATGGGGCCGGGGCAGAGGCAGGGCTGGGGCAGGGCTGGAACTGGGGCTGGGCTGGGGCTGAGGGTGGGGCTGGGGCTGGGCTGGTGGCGAGGGTGGGGCAGGGGATGGGGCCGGGGCAGAGGCAGGGCTGAGGCAGGGCTGGAACTGGGGCTGGGCTGGGGCTGAGGGTGGGGCTGGGGCTGGGCTGGTGGCGAGGGTGGGGCTGGGGCTGGGGCTGCGGACAGGGCTGGGGATGAGGCTGGAGTGGGGCTGGGGCTGGGGTCCAGGGCAAGGGCTTGGGTTGGGCTGGGGCTGGGCTGGGGCTGGGTCCAGGGCTGTGGCTGGGCTGTGGCTGGAGCTGGGCTGGGGCTGAGGGTGGGGCTGGGGATGGGCTAGGGCAGGGCTGGGGCCGGGGCTGCTACTGGGGCTTGGTCCAGGGCTGGGGCAGGGGCTTGGGCTGGGGCAGGGCTGGGGCTGGGCAGGGGATGAGGCTGGGGTGGGACTGGGGCAGGGGCTGGGTCCAGGGCAGAGGCAGGGCTGGGGCAGGGCTGGAACTGGGGCTGGGGCTGGGGGCAAGGTTGGGGCTGGGGCTGGGCTGGGGCTGGGGTTGGGCTGGGGCAGGGCAGGGGTTGGGTTGGGCTGGGGCTGTGGCTGGGGCTGGGCTGGGGCTAGGTCCAGGTCTGTGGCTGGGCTATGGCTGGAGCTGGGCTGGTGCTGAGGGTGGCGCTGGAGCTGGGCTGGGGCTGGGGCTGGGGGCTGGGGCTGGGCTGGGGCAGGGCTGGGGCAGGTCAGGGCAGGGGCTGTTGCTGGGCTGTGGCTGTGGCTGGGCTGGGGCAGGGCTGGGGCTGGGGCTGGTTCCAGGGCAGGGTCTGGACTGGGGCTGGGGCTAGGCTGGGGCAGGGCTGGGGGCTGGGGTTGGGCTGGGGCATGGCTTGGGCTGGGCTAGGGCACGGCTGGGGCTGGGGCTGGGCTGGGGCTGGGTCCAGGTCTGTGGCTGGGCTGTGGCTGGAGCTGGGCTGGGGCTGAGGGTGGGGCTGGGGCTGGGCTAGGGCTTGGCTGGGGCCGGGGGGGGTAGCGACTGGGGCTGGGTCCAGGGCTGGGGCTGGGCTGTGGCTGTGGCTGGGACCAGGGCAGGGGGCTGGGTCCAGGGCAGGGGGCAGGGCTGGGGCAGGTCCTGGTCCGGGGCAGGGCTGGGGCTGGGGCAGGGCTGTGGCTGGGGATGAGGCTGGGGTGGGGCTGGGGCTGGGTCCAGGGCAGGGGCTGGGCTGGGGGCTGGGGCTAGGCTGGGGCAGGGCTGGGGCTGGGGCTGGACTGGGGCTGGGGCTGTGTCCAGGGTTGGGCTGGGTCTGGGGCTGGGGCAGAACTGGGGCCGGGCTGGGGCTGGGGCTGGGCTGAGGGCAGGGCTGGGGCAGGGCTGGGGATGGGGCTGGGCAGGGGCTGAGTCCAGGGGTGGGGCTGGGGCTGGGCTGGGGGCAGGGCTGGGGCTGGATGGTGGCTGGGGCGGGGCTGGGTGGTGGCTGGGGCTGGGCTGGGGCTGGGCTGGGGCTGGGACTGGGTCCAGGGCAGGGTCTGGACTGGGGGCTGGGGCTAGGCTGGGGCAGGGCTGGGGCTGGGGCTGGGGCTGGGGCTGGGCTGGGGCTGGGCCAGGGCAGGGCTGGGCTGGGGCAGGGCTGGGGGTGGGCTGGGGCTGGGCTGGGGCTGGGGCTGGGGCTGGGGCTGGGGCTGGGCTGGGGCTGGAGCTGGGCTAGGGCTGGGCTGGGGCCGGGGCTGGGGCTGGGGCTGGGTCTGGGGCTGGGCTGGGGCTGGAGCTGGGCTAGGGCTGGGCTGGGGCCGGGGCTGCTACTGGGGCTGGATGCAGGGCTGGGGCTGGGCTGTGGCTGGGGCTGGGCTGGGGGAGGGCTGGGGCTGGGACTGGGGCTGGGTCGGGGCAGGGCTGGGCTGGGGCAGGGCTGGGCTGGGGCTGGGGCTGGGCTGGGGGCAGGGCTGGGGCTGGACAGTGTCTGGGGCTGGGCTGGGTCTGGGCTGGGGCTGGGCTGGGGGCGGGCTGGGGCTGGGGCTGGGGCTAGGCTGGGGCAGGGCTGGGGCTGGGGCTGGGTCTAGGGTGGGGCTGGACTGGGGCTGGGGCTAGGCTGGGGCAGGGCTGGGGGCTGGGGCTGGGGCTGGGGCTGGGCAGGGCTGGGGCTGGGCATGGACCGGGACTGGGCAGGGGCAGGGCTGGGGCTTGGCATGGACCGGGACTGGGCAGGGCCTGGGGCTGGGGCTGGGCATGACCGGGACTGGGCAGGGGGTAGGGCCGGGGCTGGGGGCTGGGCTGGGGCAGGGGCTGGACTGGGGCAGGGCTGGGGCTGGGGTTGGGCTGGGGCTGGGGCTGGGGCTGGGCTAGGGCTGGGCTGGGTCCAGGGCTGGGGCAGGGCTGTGGCTGGGGCTGGGGCTGAGCTGGGGCTAGGTCCAGGTCTGTGGCTGGGCTATGGCTGGAGCTGGGCTGGTGCTGAGGGGTGGGGCTGGGGGCAAGGTTGGGGCTGGGGCTGGGCTGGTGGCGAGCGTGGGGCTGGGGCTGGGGCTGCGGACAGGACTGGGGCTAGGGCTGAGGTAGGGGTAGGGCTGGGGCTGGATTGGGGCCAGGGCTGGGGCAGGACTAGGCTTGAGGCTGGGCCTAGGGCTGGGGCTGGGGCTTGGGCTGGGGCAGGGCTGGGGGCTGGGCAGGGGATGAGGCTGGGGTGGGACTGGGGCTGGGGCTGGGTCCAGGGCAGGGCTAGGGCTGGGGCTGGGGCTGGGGCTGGGCTGGGGCTGGGGCTGGGTCCAGGGCAGGGCTAGGGCTAGGGCTGGGGCTGGGTCCAGGGCTGTGGCAGGGCTGTGGCTGGGGCTGGGGCAGGGCTGGGGATAGGTCCAGGTCTGTGGCTGGGCTATGGCTGGAGCTGGGCTGGTGCTGAGGGTGGGGCTGGTGCTGGGCTGGGGCTGGGGCTGGGGCTGGGGCTGGGCCGGGACAGGTCTGGGGCAGGGCAGGGCAGGGGCTGTGGCTGGGCTGTGGCTGTGGCTGGGCTGGGGCAGGGCTGGGGCTTGGGCTGGGGCAGGGCTGGGGCTGGGCCAGGGCAGGGCTGGGCTGGGGCAGGGCTGGGGTTGGGCTGGGGCTGGGTTCGGTGCAGGGCATGGGCTGGGGCAGGGCTGGGCTGGGGCCGGGGATGGGGCCGTGAGTGGGGCTTGGCTGGGGCTGGGGCTGGGCTGGGGCAGGGCTGGGCCTGGGCTGGGGATGAGGCTGGAGTGGGGCTGGGTCCAGGGTGGGGCTCGGGCAGGGCTGGGGGCAGGGTTGGGGCTGGGCGGTGGCTGGGGCTGGGGCTGAGGTCATGGCTGGGCTAGGGCTGGGGCTGGGGCAGGGGCTGGGCTGGGCTAGGGGTGGGGCTGGGGCAGGGGCGCTGGGGCGGTGGCTGGGGCTGGGCTGGGGCTGGGGCTGGGGCTGGGGGCTGGGCTAGGGCTGGGGCTGGGTCCAGGGCTGGGGCTGGGCGGTGGCTGGGGCTGGGGGCTGGGCTGGGGCTAGGTGCAGGTCTGTGGCTGGGCTATGGCTGGAACTGGGCTGGTGCTGAGGGTGGGGCTGGAGCTGGGCTGGGGCTGGGGCTGGGGCTGGGCTGGGGCTGGGGCTGGGGCTGGGGCTGGGGCTGGGGCTGGGCTAGGGCTGGGGCTGGGTCCAGGGCTGGGGCTGGGCGGTGGCTGGGGCTGGGGCTGGGCTGGGGCTAGGTGCAGGTCTGTGGCTGGGCTATGGCTGGAGCTGGGCTGGTGCTGAGGGTGGGGCTGGAGCTGGGCTGGGGCTGGGGCTGGGGCTGGGCCGGGGCATGGGCTGGGGCAGGGCAGGGCAGGGGCTGTGGCAGGGCTGTGGCTGTGGCTGGGCTGGGGCAGGGCTGGAACTGGGGCTGGGCTGGGGGCAAGGTTGGGGCTGGGGCTGGGGCTGCGGACAGGGCTGGGGCTAGGGCTGAGGTAGGGGTAGGGCTGGGGCTGGATTGGGGCCAGGGCTGGGGCAGGACTAGGCTTGAGGCTGGGGCCTTGGGCTGGGGCTGGGTTGGTGCAGGGATGGGGCTGGGGCTGGAACCTAGGCTTGCGCAGGGGTGGGGCTGGGGCTGGAGCCAGGGCTGGGGCAGGAGCCAGGGCTGGGGCAGGGCTGTGGCTAGGCTGGGGCAGGGCCTGGGGCTGGGCTGTGGCTGGGGCTGGGGACAGGGCTGGGGCCAGGCTGGGTCTGGGTCTGGGCTGAGGGCAGGGCTGGGGCTGGGGGCTGGGATGGGGCAGGACTGGGACTGGGGCAGGGGTACGGGCTGAGGCTGGGGACAGTTCTAGGGCTGGAGCTAGGGCAGGGCTGAGGCAGGGCTGGGGCTGGGGCTGGAACCAAGTCTTGGGCAGGGCTTTGGCTGTGGCTGGGCCTGGGGCCGGGCAGGGCTGGGGCTGGGCATGGACCGGGACTGGGCAGGGGCAGGGCTGGGGCTGGGCATGGACTGGGACTGGACAGGGGTAGGGCCGGGGCTGGGGGCTGGTCTGGGGCTGGGTATGGGCTGGGGCAGGGCTGGGGCTGGGGTTAGGCTGGGGCTGGGTCCAGGGCTGGGGGTGGGCGGTGGCTGGGGCTGGGGCTGGGCTGGGGCTAGGTCCAGGTCTGTGGCTGGGCTATGGCTGGAGCTGGGCTGGTGCTGAGGGTGGGGCTGGGGCTGGGCTGGGGCTGGGGCTGGGGCT
>NW_027143898.1:0-45682 GCF_026170545.1 Melanerpes formicivorus
CCAACCTGCTGTAAAATGCTTGATTTCAAGAGTGAGCGAAACTAATGAAAACATTGTTGGGGTAAAACCTAAAGGGAAAGACCTAGCACCAAATCCAATTTGCCATCTGATCTAACTTCTGGAGGCAGTCAAAATGATCCTTAGAATTCTTCCCTACCTTATTCCTGTGCTGAGATACAGACTGCTCCAACCTGCTGTAAAATGCTTGATTTCGAGAGTGAGCGAAACTAATGAAAACATTGTTGGGGGTAAAACCTAAAGGGAAAGACCTAGCACCAAATCCAATTTGCCATCTGATCTAACTTCTGGAGGCAGTCAAAATGAGTATTTGAATTCTTCCCTACCTTATTCCTGTGCTGAGATACAGGCTGCTCCAACCTGCTGTAAAATGCTTGATTTCGAGAGTGAGCGAAACTAATGAAAACATTGTTGGGGTAAAACCTAAAGGGAAAGACCTAGCACCAAATCCAATTTGCCATCTGATCTAACTTCTGGAGGCAGTCAAAATGATCCTTAGAATTCTTCCCTACCTTATTCCTGTGCTGAGATACAGGCTGCTCCAACCTGCTGTAAAATGCTTGATTTCGAGAGTGAGCGAAACTAATGAAAACATTGTTGGGGTAAAACCTAAAGGGAAAGACCTAGCACCAAATCCAATTTGCCATCTGATCTAACTTCTGGAGGCAGTCCAAAATGATCCTTAGAATTCTTCCCTACCTTATTCCTGTGCTGAGATACAGGCTGCTCCAACCTGCTGTAAAATGCTTGATTTCGAGAGTGAGCGAAACTAATGAAAACATTGTTGGGGTAAAACCTAAAGGGAAAGACCTAGCACCAAATCCAATTTGCCATCTGATCTAACTTCTGGAGGCAGTCAAAATGATCCTTAGAATTCTTCCCTACCTTACTCCTGTGCTGAGATACAGGCTGCTCCAACCTGCTGTAAAATGCTTGATTTCGAGAGTGAGCGAAACTAATGAAAAACATTGTTGGGGTAAAAACCTAAAGGGAAAGCCCTAGCACCAAATCCAATTTGCCATCTGATCTAACTTCTGGAGGCAGTCAAAATGAGTATTTGAATTCTTCCCTACCTTATTCCTGTGCTGAGATACAGGCTGCTCCAACCTGCTGTAAAATGCTTGATTTCGAGAGTGAGCGAAACTAATGAAAACATTGTTGGGGTAAAACCTAAAGGGAAAGACCTAGCACCAAATCCAATTTGCCATCTGATCTAACTTCTGGAGGCAGTCAAAATGATCCTTAGAATTCTTCCCTACCTTATTCCTGTGCTGAGATACAGGCTGCTCCAACCTGCTGTAAAATGCTTGATTTCGAGAGTGAGCGAAACTAATGAAAACATTGTTGGGGTAAAACCTAAAGGGAAAGACCTAGCACCAAATCCAATTTGCCATCTGATCTAACTTCTGGAGGCAGTCAAAATGATCCTTAGAATTCTTCCCTACCTTATTCCTGTGCTGAGATACAGGCTGCTCCAACCTGCTGTAAAATGCTTGATTTCGAGAGTGAGCGAAACTAATGAAAACATTGTTGGGGTAAAACCTAAAGGGAAAGACCTAGCACCAAATCCAATTTGCCATCTGATCTAACTTCTGGAGGCAGTCAAAATGAGTATTTGAATTCTTCCCTACCTTATTCCTGTGCTGAGATACAGGCTGCTCCAACCTGCTGTAAAATGCTTGATTTCGAGAGTGAGCGAAACTAATGAAAACATTGTTGGGGTAAAACCTAAAGGGAAAGACCTAGCACACCAAATCCAATTTGCCATCTGATCTAACTTCTGGAGGCAGTCAAAATGAGTATTTGAATTCTTCCCTACCTTATTCCTGTGCTGAGATACAGGCTGCTCCAACCTGCTGTAAAATGCTTGATTTCGAGAGTGAGCGAAACTAATGAAAACATTGTTGGGGTAAAACCTAAAGGGAAAGACCTAGCACCAAATCCAATTTGCCATCTGATCTAACTTCTGGAGGCAGTCAAAATGAGTATTTGAATTCTTCCCTACCTTATTCCTGTGCTGAGATACAGGCTGCTCCAACCTGCTGTAAAATGCTTGATTTCAAGAGTGAGCGAAACTAATGAAAACATTGTTGGGGTAAAACCTAAAGGGAAAGACCTAGCACCAAATCCAATTTGCCATCTGATCTAACTTCTGGAGGCAGTCAAAATGATCCTTAGAATTCTTCCCTACCTTATTCCTGTGCTGAGATACAGACTGCTCCAACCTGCTGTAAAATGCTTGATTTCGAGAGTGAGCGAAACTAATGAAAACATTGTTGGGGTAAAACCTAAAGGGAAAGACCTAGCACCAAATCCAATTTGCCATCTGATCTAACTTCTGGAGGCAGTCAAAATGAGTATTTGAATTCTTCCCTACCTTATTCCTGTGCTGAGATACAGGCTGCTCCAACCTGCTGTAAAATGCTTGATTTCGAGAGTGAGCGAAACTAATGAAAACATTGTTGGGGTAAAACCTAAAGGGAAAGACCTAGCACCAAATCCAATTTGCCATCTGATCTAACTTCTGGAGGCAGTCAAAATGATCCTTAGAATTCTTCCCTACCTTATTCCTGTGCTGAGATACAGGCTGCTCCAACCTGCTGTAAAATGCTTGATTTCGAGAGTGAGCGAAACTAATGAAAACATTGTTGGGGTAAAACCTAAAGGGAAAGACCTAGCACCAAATCCAATTTGCCATCTGATCTAACTTCTGGAGGCAGTCAAAATGATCCTTAGAATTCTTCCCTACCTTATTCCTGTGCTGAGATACAGGCTGCTCCAACCTGCTGTAAAATGCTTGATTTCGAGAGTGAGCGAAACTAATGAAAACATTGTTGGGGTAAAACCTAAAGGGAAAGACCTAGCACCAAATCCAATTTGCCATCTGATCTAACTTCTGGAGGCAGTCAAAATGATCCTTAGAATTCTTCCCTACCTTACTCCTGTGCTGAGATACAGGCTGCTCCAACCTGCTGTAAAATGCTTGATTTCGAGAGTGAGCGAAACTAATGAAAACATTGTTGGGGTAAAACCTAAAGGGAAAGCCCTAGCACCAAATCCAATTTGCCATCTGATCTAACTTCTGGAGGCAGTCAAAATGAGTATTTGAATTCTTCCCTACCTTATTCCTGTGCTGAGATACAGGCTGCTCCAACCTGCTGTAAAATGCTTGATTTCCAGAGTGAGCGAAACTAATGAAAACATTGTTGGGGTAAAACCTAAAGGGAAAGACCTAGCACCAAATCCAATTTGCCATCTGATCTAACTTCTGGAGGCAGTCAAAATGATCCTTAGAATTCTTCCCTACCTTATTCCTGTGCTGAGATACAGGCTGCTCCAACCTGCTGTAAAATGCTTGATTTCGAGAGTGAGCGAAACTAATGAAAACATTGTTGGGGTAAAACCTAAAGGGAAAGACCTAGCACCAAATCCAATTTGCCATCTGATCTAACTTCTGGAGGCAGTCAAAATGAGTATTTGAATTCTTCCCTACCTTATTCCTGTGCTGAGATACAGGCTGCTCCAACCTGCTGTAAAATGCTTGATTTCGAGAGTGAGCAAAACTAATGAAAACATTGTTGGGGTAAAACCTAAAGGGAAAGACCTAGCACCAAATCCAATTTGCCATCTGATCTAACTTCTGGAGGCAGTCAAAATGATCCTTAGAATTCTTCCCTACCTTATTCCTGTGCTGAGATACAGGCTGCTCCAACCTGCTGTAAAATGCTTGATTTCGAGAGTGAGCGAAACTAATGAAAACATTGTTGGGGTAAAACCTAAAGGGAAAGACCTAGCACCAAATCCAATTTGCCATCTGATCTAACTTCTGGAGGCAGTCAAAATGAGTATTTGAATTCTTCCCTACCTTATTCCTGTGCTGAGATACAGGCTGCTCCAACCTGCTGTAAAATGCTTGATTTCGAGAGTGAGCGAAACTAATGAAAATATTGTTGGGGTAAAACCTAAAGGGAAAGACCTAGCACCAAATCCAATTTGCCATCTGATCTAACTTCTGGAGGCAGTCAAAATGATCCTTAGAATTCTTCCCTACCTTATTCCTGTGCTGAGATACAGGCTGCTCCAATCTGCTGTAAAATGCTTGATTTCGAGAGTGAGCGAAACTAATGAAAACATTGTTGGGGTAAAACCTAAAGGGAAAGACCTAGCACCAAATCCAATTTGCCATCTGATCTAACTTCTGGAGGCAGTCAAAATGATCCTTAGAATTCTTCCCTACCTTATTCCTGTGCTGAGATACAGGCTGCTCCAACCTGCTGTAAAATGCTTGATTTCGAGAGTGAGCGAAACTAATGAAAACATTGTTGGGGTAAAACCTAAAGGGAAAGACCTAGCACCAAAATCCAATTTGCCATCTGATCTAACTTCTGGAGGCAGTCAAAATGATCCTTAGAATTCTTCCCTACCTTATTCCTGTGCTGAGATACAGGCTGCTCCAACCTGCTGTAAAATGCTTGATTTCGAGAGTGAGCGAAACTAATGAAAACATTGTTGGGGTAAAACCTAAAGGGAAAGACCTAGCACCAAATCCAATTTGCCATCTGGTCTAACTTCTGGAGGCAGTCAAAATGATCCTTAGAATTCTTCCCTACCTTATTCCTGTGCTGAGATACAGGCTGCTCCAACCTGCTGTAAAATGCTTGATTTCGAGAGTGAGCGAAACTAATGAAAACATTGTTGGGGTAAAACCTAAAGGGAAAGACCTAGCACCAAATCCAATTTGCCATCTGATCTAACTTCTGGAGGCAGTCAAAATGAGTATTTGAATTCTTCCCTACCTTATTCCTGTGCTGAGATACAGGCTGCTCCAACCTGCTGTAAAATGCTTGATTTCGAGAGTGAGCGAAACTAATGAAAACATTGTTGGGGTAAAACCTAAAGGGAAAGACCTAGCACCAAATCCAATTTGCCATCTGATCTAACTTCTGGAGGCAGTCAAAATGATCCTTAGAATTCTTCCCTACCTTATTCCTGTGCTGAGATACAGGCTGCTCCAACCTGCTGTAAAATGCTTGATTTCGAGAGTGAGCGAAACTAATGAAAACATTGTTGGGGTAAAACCTAAAGGGAAAGACCTAGCACCAAATCCAATTTGCCATCTGATCTAACTTCTGGAGGCAGTCAAAATGAGTATTTGAATTCTTCCCTACCTTATTCCTGTGCTGAGATACAGGCTGCTCCAACCTGCTGTAAAATGCTTGATTTCGAGAGTGAGCGAAACTAATGAAAACATTGTTGGGGTAAAACCTAAAGGGAAAGACCTAGCACCAAATCCAATTTGCCATCTGATCTAACTTCTGGAGGCAGTCAAAATGATCCTTAGAATTCTTCCCTACCTTATTCCTGTGCTGAGATACAGGCTGCTCCAACCTGCTGTAAAATGCTTGATTTCGAGAGTGAGCGAAACTAATGAAAACATTGTTGGGGTAAAACCTAAAGGGAAAGACCTAGCACCAAATCCAATTTGCCATCTGATCTAACTTCTGGAGGCAGTCAAAATGATCCTTAGAATTCTTCCCTACCTTATTCCTGTGCTGAGATACAGGCTGCTCCAACCTGCTGTAAAATGCTTGATTTCGAGAGTGAGCGAAACTAATGAAAACATTGTTGGGGTAAAACCTAAAGGGAAAGACCTAGCACCAAATCCAATTTGCCATCTGATCTAACTTCTGGAGGCAGTCAAAATGAGTATTTGAATTCTTCCCTACCTTATTCCTGTGCTGAGATACAGGCTGCTCCAACCTGCTGTAAAATGCTTGATTTCGAGAGTGAGCGAAACTAATGAAAACATTGTTGGGGTAAAACCTAAAGGGAAAGACCTAGCACCAAATCCAATTTGCCATCTGATCTAACTTCTGGAGGCAGTCAAAATGATCCTTAGAATTCTTCCCTACCTTATTCCTGTGCTGAGATACAGGCTGCTCCAACCTGCTGTAAAATGCTTGATTTCGAGAGTGAGCGAAACTAATGAAAACATTGTTGGGGTAAAACCTAAAGGGAAAGACCTAGCACCAAATCCAATTTGCCATCTGATCTAACTTCTGGAGGCAGTCAAAATGAGTATTTGAATTCTTCCCTACCTTATTCCTGTGCTGAGATACAGGCTGCTCCAACCTGCTGTAAAATGCTTGATTTCGAGAGTGAGCGAAACTAATGAAAACATTGTTGGGGTAAAACCTAAAGGGAAAGACCTAGCACCAAATCCAATTTGCCATCTGATCTAACTTCTGGAGGCAGTCAAAATGATCCTTAGAATTCTTCCCTACCTTATTCCTGTGCTGAGATACAGGCTGCTCCAACCTGCTGTAAAATGCTTGATTTCGAGAGTGAGCGAAACTAATGAAAACATTGTTGGGGTAAAACCTAAAGGGAAAGACCTAGCACCAAATCCAATTTGCCATCTGATCTAACTTCTGGAGGCAGTCAAAATGATCCTTAGAATTCTTCCCTACCTTATTCCTGTGCTGAGATACAGGCTGCTCCAACCTGCTGTAAAATGCTTGATTTCGAGAGTGAGCGAAACTAATGAAAACATTGTTGGGGTAAAACCTAAAGGGAAAGACCTAGCACCAAATCCAATTTGCCATCTGATCTAACTTCTGGAGGCAGTCAAAATGAGTATTTGAATTCTTCCCTACCTTATTCCTGTGCTGAGATACAGGCTGCTCCAACCTGCTGTAAAATGCTTGATTTCGAGAGTGAGCGAAACTAATGAAAACATTGTTGGGGTAAAACCTAAAGGGAAAGACCTAGCACCAAATCCAATTTGCCATCTGATCTAACTTCTGGAGGCAGTCAAAATGAGTATTTGAATTCTTCCCTACCTTATTCCTGTGCTGAGATACAGGCTGCTCCAACCTGCTGTAAAATGCTTGATTTCGAGAGTGAGCGAAACTAATGAAAACATTGTTGGGGTAAAACCTAAAGGGAAAGACCTAGCACCAAATCCAATTTGCCATCTGATCTAACTTCTGGAGGCAGTCAAAATGATCCTTAGAATTCTTCCCTACCTTATTCCTGTGCTGAGATACAGGCTGCTCCAACCTGCTGTAAAATGCTTGATTTCGAGAGTGAGCGAAACTAATGAAAACATTGTTGGGGTAAAACCTAAAGGGAAAGACCTAGCACCAAATCCAATTTGCCATCTGATCTAACTTCTGGAGGCAGTCAAAATGAGTATTTGAATTCTTCCCTACCTTATTCCTGTGCTGAGATACAGGCTGCTCCAACCTGCTGTAAAATGCTTGATTTCGAGAGTGAGCGAAACTAATGAAAACATTGTTGGGGTAAAACCTAAAGGGAAAGACCTAGCACCAAATCCAATTTGCCATCTGATCTAACTTCTGGAGGCAGTCAAAATGAGTATTTGAATTCTTCCCTACCTTATTCCTGTGCTGAGATACAGGCTGCTCCAACCTGCTGTAAAATGCTTGATTTCGAGAGTGAGCGAAACTAATGAAAACATTGTTGGGGTAAAACCTAAAGGGAAAGACCTAGCACCAAATCCAATTTGCCATCTGATCTAACTTCTGGAGGCAGTCAAAATGAGTATTTGAATTCTTCCCTACCTTATTCCTGTGCTGAGATACAGGCTGCTCCAACCTGCTGTAAAATGCTTGATTTCGAGAGTGAGCGAAACTAATGAAAACATTGTTGGGGTAAAACCTAAAGGGAAAGACCTAGCACCAAATCCAATTTGCCATCTGATCTAACTTCTGGAGGCAGTCAAAATGATCCTTAGAATTCTTCCCTACCTTATTCCTGTGCTGAGATACAGGCTGCTCCAACCTGCTGTAAAATGCTTGATTTCGAGAGTGAGCGAAACTAATGAAAACATTGTTGGGGTAAAACCTAAAGGGAAAGACCTAGCACCAAATCCAATTTGCCATCTGATCTAACTTCTGGAGGCAGTCAAAATGATCCTTAGAATTCTTCCCTACCTTATTCCTGTGCTGAGATACAGGCTGCTCCAACCTGCTGTAAAATGCTTGATTTCGAGAGTGAGCGAAACTAATGAAAACATTGTTGGGGTAAAACCTAAAGGGAAAGACCTAGCACCAAATCCAATTTGCCATCTGATCTAACTTCTGGAGGCAGTCAAAATGACTATTTGAATTCTTCCCTACCTTATTCCTGTGCTGAGATACAGGCTGCTCCAACCTGCTGTAAAATGCTTGATTTCGAGAGTGAGCGAAACTAATGAAAACATTGTTGGGGTAAAACCTAAAGGGAAAGACCTAGCACCAAATCCAATTTGCCATCTGATCTAACTTCTGGAGGCAGTCAAAATGAGTATTTGAATTCTTCCCTACCTTATTCCTGTGCTGAGATACAGGCTGCTCCAACCTGCTGTAAAATGCTTGATTTCGAGAGTGAGCGAAACTAATGAAAACATTGTTGGGGTAAAACCTAAAGGGAAAGACCTAGCACCAAATCCAATTTGCCATCTGATCTAACTTCTGGAGGCAGTCAAAATGATCCTTAGAATTCTTCCCTACCTTATTCCTGTGCTGAGATACAGGCTGCTCCAATCTGCTGTAAAATGCTTGATTTCGAGAGTGAGCGAAACTAATGAAAACATTGTTGGGGTAAAACCTAAAGGGAAAGACCTAGCACCAAATCCAATTTGCCATCTGATCTAACTTCTGGAGGCAGTCAAAATGATCCTTAGAATTCTTCCCTACCTTATTCCTGTGCTGAGATACAGGCTGCTCCAACCTGCTGTAAAATGCTTGATTTCGAGAGTGAGCGAAACTAATGAAAACATTGTTGGGGTAAAACCTAAAGGGAAAGACCTAGCACCAAATCCAATTTGCCATCTGGTCTAACTTCTGGAGGCAGTCAAAATGATCCTTAGAATTCTTCCCTACCTTATTCCTGTGCTGAGATACAGGCTGCTCCAACCTGCTGTAAAATGCTTGATTTCGAGAGTGAGCGAAACTAATGAAAACATTGTTGGGGTAAAACCTAAAGGGAAAGACCTAGCACCAAATCCAATTTGCCATCTGATCTAACTTCTGGAGGCAGTCAAAATGAGTATTTGAATTCTTCCCTACCTTATTCCTGTGCTGAGATACAGGCTGCTCCAACCTGCTGTAAAATGCTTGATTTCGAGAGTGAGCGAAACTAATGAAAACATTGTTGGGGTAAAACCTAAAGGGAAAGACCTAGCACCAAATCCAATTTGCCATCTGATCTAACTTCTGGAGGCAGTCAAAATGATCCTTAGAATTCTTCCCTACCTTATTCCTGTGCTGAGATACAGGCTGCTCCAACCTGCTGTAAAATGCTTGATTTCGAGAGTGAGCGAAACTAATGAAAACATTGTTGGGGTAAAACCTAAAGGGAAAGACCTAGCACCAAATCCAATTTGCCATCTGATCTAACTTCTGGAGGCAGTCAAAATGAGTATTTGAATTCTTCCCTACCTTATTCCTGTGCTGAGATACAGGCTGCTCCAACCTGCTGTAAAATGCTTGATTTCGAGAGTGAGCGAAACTAATGAAAACATTGTTGGGGTAAAACCTAAAGGGAAAGACCTAGCACCAAATCCAATTTGCCATCTGATCTAACTTCTGGAGGCAGTCAAAATGATCCTTAGAATTCTTCCCTACCTTATTCCTGTGCTGAGATACAGGCTGCTCCAACCTGCTGTAAAATGCTTGATTTCGAGAGTGAGCGAAACTAATGAAAACATTGTTGGGGTAAAACCTAAAGGGAAAGACCTAGCACCAAATCCAATTTGCCATCTGATCTAACTTCTGGAGGCAGTCAAAATGATCCTTAGAATTCTTCCCTACCTTATTCCTGTGCTGAGATACAGGCTGCTCCAACCTGCTGTAAAATGCTTGATTTCGAGAGTGAGCGAAACTAATGAAAACATTGTTGGGGTAAAACCTAAAGGGAAAGACCTAGCACCAAATCCAATTTGCCATCTGATCTAACTTCTGGAGGCAGTCAAAATGATCCTTAGAATTCTTCCCTACCTTATTCCTGTGCTGAGATACAGGCTGCTCCAACCTGCTGTAAAATGCTTGATTTCGAGAGTGAGCGAAACTAATGAAAACATTGTTGGGGTAAAACCTAAAGGGAAAGACCTAGCACCAAATCCAATTTGCCATCTGATCTAACTTCTGGAGGCAGTCAAAATGAGTATTTGAATTCTTCCCTACCTTATTCCTGTGCTGAGATACAGGCTGCTCCAACCTGCTGTAAAATGCTTGATTTCGAGAGTGAGCGAAACTAATGAAAACATTGTTGGGGTAAAACCTAAAGGGAAAGACCTAGCACCAAATCCAATTTGCCATCTGATCTAACTTCTGGAGGCAGTCAAAATGATCCTTAGAATTCTTCCCTACCTTATTCCTGTGCTGAGATACAGGCTGCTCCAACCTGCTGTAAAATGCTTGATTTCGAGAGTGAGCGAAACTAATGAAAACATTGTTGGGGTAAAACCTAAAGGGAAAGACCTAGCACCAAATCCAATTTGCCATCTGATCTAACTTCTGGAGGCAGTCAAAATGATCCTTAGAATTCTTCCCTACCTTATTCCTGTGCTGAGATACAGGCTGCTCCAACCTGCTGTAAAATGCTTGATTTCGAGAGTGAGCGAAACTAATGAAAACATTGTTGGGGTAAAACCTAAAGGGAAAGACCTAGCACCAAATCCAATTTGCCATCTGGTCTAACTTCTGGAGGCAGTCAAAATGATCCTTAGAATTCTTCCCTACCTTATTCCTGTGCTGAGATACAGGCTGCTCCATCCTGCTGTAAAATGCTTGATTTCGAGAGTGAGCGAAACTAATGAAAACATTGTTGGGGTAAAACCTAAAGGGAAAGACCTAGCACCAAATCCAATTTGCCATCTGATCTAACTTCTGGAGGCAGTCAAAATGATCCTTAGAATTCTTCCCTACCTTATTCCTGTGCTGAGATACAGGCTGCTCCAACCTGCTGTAAAATGCTTGATTTCGAGAGTGAGCGAAACTAATGAAAACATTGTTGGGGTAAAACCTAAAGGGAAAGACCTAGCACCAAATCCAATTTGCCATCTGATCTAACTTCTGGAGGCAGTCAAAATGATCCTTAGAATTCTTCCCTACCTTATTCCTTTGCTGAGATACAGGCTGCTCCAACCTGCTGTAAAATGCTTGATTTCGAGAGTGAGCGAAACTAATGAAAACATTGTTGGGGTAAAACCTAAAGGGAAAGACCTAGCACCAAATCCAATTTGCCATCTGATCTAACTTCTGGAGGCAGTCAAAATGAGTATTTGAATTCTTCCCTACCTTATTCCTGTGCTGAGATACAGGCTGCTCCAACCTGCTGTAAAATGCTTGATTTCGAGAGTGAGCGAAACTAATGAAAACATTGTTGGGGTAAAACCTAAAGGGAAAGACCTAGCACCAAATCCAATTTGCCATCTGATCTAACTTCTGGAGGCAGTCAAAATGATCCTTAGAATTCTTCCCTACCTTATTCCTGTGCTGAGATACAGGCTGCTCCAACCTGCTGTAAAATGCTTGATTTCGAGAGTGAGCGAAACTAATGAAAACATTGTTGGGGTAAAACCTAAAGGGAAAGACCTAGCACCAAATCCAATTTGCCATCTGATCTAACTTCTGGAGGCAGTCAAAATGATCCTTAGAATTCTTCCCTGCCTTATTCCTGTGCTGAGATACAGGCTGCTCCAACCTGCTGTAAAATGCTTGATTTCGAGAGTGAGCAAAACTAATGAAAACATTGTTGGGGTAAAACCTAAAGGGAAAGACCTAGCACCAAATCCAATTTGCCATCTGATCTAACTTCTGGAGGCAGTCAAAATGAGTATTTGAATTCTTCCCTACCTTATTCCTGTGCTGAGATACAGGCTGCTCCAACCTGCTGTAAAATGCTTGATTTCGAGAGTGAGCGAAACTAATGAAAACATTGTTGGGGTAAAACCTAAAGGGAAAGACCTAGCACCAAATCCAATTTGCCATCTGATCTAACTTCTGGAGGCAGTCAAAATGAGTATTTGAATTCTTCCCTACCTTATTCCTGTGCTGAGATACAGGCTGCTCCAACCTGCTGTAAAATGCTTGATTTCGAGAGTGAGCGAAACTAATGAAAACATTGTTGGGGTAAAACCTAAAGGGAAAGACCTAGCACCAAATCCAATTTGCCATCTGATCTAACTTCTGGTGGCAGTCAAAATGAGTATTTGAATTCTTCCCTACCTTATTCCTGTGCTGAGATACAGGCTGCTCCAACCTGCTGTAAAATGCTTGATTTCGAGAGTGAGCGAAACTAATGAAAACATTGTTGGGGTAAAACCTAAAGGGAAAGACCTAGCACCAAATCCAATTTGCCATCTGATCTAACTTCTGGAGGCAGTCAAAATGATCCTTAGAATTCTTCCCTACCTTATTCCTGTGCTGAGATACAGGCTGCTCCAACCTGCTGTAAAATGCTTGATTTCGAGAGTGAGCGAAACTAATGAAAACATTGTTGGGGTAAAACCTAAAGGGAAAGACCTAGCACCAAATCCAATTTGCCATCTGATCTAACTTCTGGAGGCAGTCAAAATGATCCTTAGAATTCTTCCCTGCCTTATTCCTGTGCTGAGATACAGGCTGCTCCAACCTGCTGTAAAATGCTTGATTTCGAGAGTGAGCAAAACTAATGAAAACATTGTTGGGGTAAAACCTAAAGGGAAAGACCTAGCACCAAATCCAATTTGCCATCTGATCTAACTTCTGGAGGCAGTCAAAATGATCCTTAGAATTCTTCCCTACCTTATTCCTGTGCTGAGATACAGGCTGCTCCAACCTGCTGTAAAATGCTTGATTTCGAGAGTGAGCGAAACTAATGAAAACATTGTTGGGGTAAAACCTAAAGGGAAAGACCTAGCACCAAATCCAATTTGCCATCTGATCTAACTTCTGGAGGCAGTCAAAATGAGTATTTGAATTCTTCCCTACCTTATTCCTGTGCTGAGATACAGGCTGCTCCAACCTGCTGTAAAATGCTTGATTTCGAGAGTGAGCGAAACTAATGAAAACATTGTTGGGGTAAAACCTAAAGGGAAAGACCTAGCACCAAATCCAATTTGCCATCTGATCTAACTTCTGGAGGCAGTCAAAATGAGTATTTGAATTCTTCCCTACCTTATTCCTGTGCTGAGATACAGGCTGCTCCAACCTGCTGTAAAATGCTTGATTTCGAGAGTGAGCGAAACTAATGAAAACATTGTTGGGGTAAAACCTAAAGGGAAAGACCTAGCACCAAATCCAATTTGCCATCTGATCTAACTTCTGGAGGCAGTCAAAATGAGTATTTGAATTCTTCCCTACCTTATTCCTGTGCTGAGATACAGGCTGCTCCAACCTGCTGTAAAATGCTTGATTTCGAGAGTGAGCGAAACTAATGAAAACATTGTTGGGGTAAAACCTAAAGGGAAAGACCTAGCACCAAATCCAATTTGCCATCTGATCTAACTTCTGGAGGCAGTCAAAATGAGTATTTGAATTCTTCCCTACCTTATTCCTGTGCTGAGATACAGGCTGCTCCAACCTGCTGTAAAATGCTTGATTTCGAGAGTGAGCGAAACTAATGAAAACATTGTTGGGGTAAAACCTAAAGGGAAAGACCTAGCACCAAATCCAATTTGCCATCTGATCTAACTTCTGGAGGCAGTCAAAATGATCCTTAGAATTCTTCCCTACCTTATTCCTGTGCTGAGATACAGGCTGCTCCAACCTGCTGTAAAATGCTTGATTTCGAGAGTGAGCGAAACTAATGAAAACATTGTTGGGGTAAAACCTAAAGGGAAAGACCTAGCACCAAATCCAATTTGCCATCTGATCTAACTTCTGGAGGCAGTCAAAATGATCCTTAGAATTCTTCCCTACCTTATTCCTGTGCTGAGATACAGGCTGCTCCAACCTGCTGTAAAATGCTTGATTTCGAGAGTGAGCGAAACTAATGAAAACATTGTTGGGGTAAAACCTAAAGGGAAAGACCTAGCACCAAATCCAATTTGCCATCTGATCTAACTTCTGGAGGCAGTCAAAATGAGTATTTGAATTCTTCCCTACCTTATTCCTGTGCTGAGATACAGGCTGCTCCAACCTGCTGTAAAATGCTTGATTTCGAGAGTGAGCGAAACTAATGAAAACATTGTTGGGGTAAAACCTAAAGGGAAAGACCTAGCACCAAATCCAATTTGCCATCTGATCTAACTTCTGGAGGCAGTCAAAATGATCCTTAGAATTCTTCCCTACCTTATTCCTGTGCTGAGATACAGGCTGCTCCAACCTGCTGTAAAATGCTTGATTTCGAGAGTGAGCGAAACTAATGAAAACATTGTTGGGGTAAAACCTAAAGGGAAAGACCTAGCACCAAATCCAATTTGCCATCTGATCTAACTTCTGGAGGCAGTCAAAATGATCCTTAGAATTCTTCCCTGCCTTATTCCTGTGCTGAGATACAGGCTGCTCCAACCTGCTGTAAAATGCTTGATTTCGAGAGTGAGCGAAACTAATGAAAACATTGTTGGGGTAAAACCTAAAGGGAAAGACCTAGCACCAAATCCAATTTGCCATCTGATCTAACTTCTGGAGGCAGTCAAAATGAGTATTTGAATTCTTCCCTACCTTATTCCTGTGCTGAGATACAGGCTGCTCCAACCTGCTGTAAAATGCTTGATTTCGAGAGTGAGCGAAACTAATGAAAACATTGTTGGGGTAAAACCTAAAGGGAAAGACCTAGCACCAAATCCAATTTGCCATCTGATCTAACTTCTGGAGGCAGTCAAAATGAGTATTTGAATTCTTCCCTACCTTATTCCTGTGCTGAGATACAGGCTGCTCCAACCTGCTGTAAAATGCTTGATTTCGAGAGTGAGCGAAACTAATGAAAACATTGTTGGGGTAAAACCTAAAGGGAAAGACCTAGCACCAAATCCAATTTGCCATCTGATCTAACTTCTGGTGGCAGTCAAAATGAGTATTTGAATTCTTCCCTACCTTATTCCTGTGCTGAGATACAGGCTGCTCCAACCTGCTGTAAAATGCTTGATTTCGAGAGTGAGCGAAACTAATGAAAACATTGTTGGGGTAAAACCTAAAGGGAAAGACCTAGCACCAAATCCAATTTGCCATCTGATCTAACTTCTGGAGGCAGTCAAAATGATCCTTAGAATTCTTCCCTACCTTATTCCTGTGCTGAGATACAGGCTGCTCCAACCTGCTGTAAAATGCTTGATTTCGAGAGTGAGCGAAACTAATGAAAACATTGTTGGGGTAAAACCTAAAGGGAAAGACCTAGCACCAAATCCAATTTGCCATCTGATCTAACTTCTGGAGGCAGTCAAAATGATCCTTAGAATTCTTCCCTGCCTTATTCCTGTGCTGAGATACAGGCTGCTCCAACCTGCTGTAAAATGCTTGATTTCGAGAGTGAGCAAAACTAATGAAAACATTGTTGGGGTAAAACCTAAAGGGAAAGACCTAGCACCAAATCCAATTTGCCATCTGATCTAACTTCTGGAGGCAGTCAAAATGAGTATTTGAATTCTTCCCTACCTTATTCCTGTGCTGAGATACAGGCTGCTCCAACCTGCTGTAAAATGCTTGATTTCGAGAGTGAGCGAAACTAATGAAAACATTGTTGGGGTAAAACCTAAAGGGAAAGACCTAGCACCAAATCCAATTTGCCATCTGATCTAACTTCTGGAGGCAGTCAAAATGAGTATTTGAATTCTTCCCTACCTTATTCCTGTGCTGAGATACAGGCTGCTCCAACCTGCTGTAAAATGCTTGATTTCGAGAGTGAGCGAAACTAATGAAAACATTGTTGGGGTAAAACCTAAAGGGAAAGACCTAGCACCAAATCCAATTTGCCATCTGATCTAACTTCTGGAGGCAGTCAAAATGAGTATTTGAATTCTTCCCTACCTTATTCCTGTGCTGAGATACAGGCTGCTCCAACCTGCTGTAAAATGCTTGATTTCGAGAGTGAGCGAAACTAATGAAAACATTGTTGGGGTAAAACCTAAAGGGAAAGACCTAGCACCAAATCCAATTTGCCATCTGATCTAACTTCTGGAGGCAGTCAAAATGAGTATTTGAATTCTTCCCTACCTTATTCCTGTGCTGAGATACAGGCTGCTCCAACCTGCTGTAAAATGCTTGATTTCGAGAGTGAGCGAAACTAATGAAAACATTGTTGGGGTAAAACCTAAAGGGAAAGACCTAGCACCAAATCCAATTTGCCATCTGATCTAACTTCTGGAGGCAGTCAAAATGATCCTTAGAATTCTTCCCTACCTTATTCCTGTGCTGAGATACAGGCTGCTCCAACCTGCTGTAAAATGCTTGATTTCGAGAGTGAGCGAAACTAATGAAAACATTGTTGGGGTAAAACCTAAAGGGAAAGACCTAGCACCAAATCCAATTTGCCATCTGATCTAACTTCTGGAGGCAGTCAAAATGATCCTTAGAATTCTTCCCTACCTTATTCCTGTGCTGAGATACAGGCTGCTCCAACCTGCTGTAAAATGCATGATTTCGAGAGTGAGCGAAACTAATGAAAACATTGTTGGGGTAAAACCTAAAGGGAAAGACCTAGCACCAAATCCAATTTGCCATCTGATCTAACTTCTGGAGGCAGTCAAAATGAGTATTTGAATTCTTCCCTACCTTATTCCTGTGCTGAGATACAGGCTGCTCCAACCTGCTGTAAAATGCTTGATTTCGAGAGTGAGCGAAACTAATGAAAACATTGTTGGGGTAAAACCTAAAGGGAAAGACCTAGCACCAAATCCAATTTGCCATCTGATCTAACTTCTGGAGGCAGTCAAAATGATCCTTAGAATTCTTCCCTACCTTATTCCTGTGCTGAGATACAGGCTGCTCCAACCTGCTGTAAAATGCTTGATTTCGAGAGTGAGCGAAACTAATGAAAACATTGTTGGGGTAAAACCTAAAGGGAAAGACCTAGCACCAAATCCAATTTGCCATCTGATCTAACTTCTGGAGGCAGTCAAAATGAGTATTTGAATTCTTCCCTACCTTATTCCTGTGCTGAGATACAGGCTGCTCCAACCTGCTGTAAAATGCTTGATTTCGAGAGTGAGCGAAACTAATGAAAACATTGTTGGGGTAAAACCTAAAGGGAAAGACCTAGCACCAAATCCAATTTGCCATCTGATCTAACTTCTGGAGGCAGTCAAAATGATCCTTAGAATTCTTCCCTACCTTATTCCTGTGCTGAGATACAGGCTGCTCCAACCTGCTGTAAAATGCTTGATTTCGAGAGTGAGCGAAACTAATGAAAACATTGTTGGGGTAAAACCTAAAGGGAAAGACCTAGCACCAAATCCAATTTGCCATCTGATCTAACTTCTGGAGGCAGTCAAAATGATCCTTAGAATTCTTCCCTACCTTATTCCTGTGCTGAGATACAGGCTGCTCCAACCTGCTGTAAAATGCTTGATTTCGAGAGTGAGCGAAACTAATGAAAACATTGTTGGGGTAAAACCTAAAGGGAAAGACCTAGCACCAAATCCAATTTGCCATCTGATCTAACTTCTGGAGGCAGTCAAAATGATCCTTAGAATTCTTCCCTACCTTATTCCTGTGCTGAGATACAGGCTGCTCCAACCTGCTGTAAAATGCTTGATTTCGAGAGTGAGCGAAACTAATGAAAACATTGTTGGGGTAAAACCTAAAGGGAAAGACCTAGCACCAAATCCAATTTGCCATCTGATCTAACTTCTGGAGGCAGTCAAAATGATCCTTAGAATTCTTCCCTACCTTATTCCTGTGCTGAGATACAGGCTGCTCCAACCTGCTGTAAAATGCTTGATTTTGAGAGTGAGCGAAACTAATGAAAACATTGTTGGGGTAAAACCTAAAGGGAAAGACCTAGCACCAAATCCAATTTGCCATCTGATCTAACTTCTGGAGGCAGTCAAAATGATCCTTAGAATTCTTCCCTGCCTTATTCCTGTGCTGAGATACAGGCTGCTCCAACCTGCTGTAAAATGCTTGATTTCGAGAGTGAGCAAAACTAATGAAAACATTGTTGGGGTAAAACCTAAAGGGAAAGACCTAGCACCAAATCCAATTTGCCATCTGATCTAACTTCTGGAGGCAGTCAAAATGAGTATTTGAATTCTTCCCTACCTTATTCCTGTGCTGAGATACAGGCTGCTCCAACCTGCTGTAAAATGCTTGATTTCGAGAGTGAGCGAAACTAATGAAAACATTGTTGGGGTAAAACCTAAAGGGAAAGACCTAGCACCAAATCCAATTTGCCATCTGATCTAACTTCTGGAGGCAGTCAAAATGATCCTTAGAATTCTTCCCTACCTTATTCCTGTGCTGAGATACAGGCTGCTCCAACCTGCTGTAAAATGCTTGATTTCGAGAGTGAGCGAAACTAATGAAAACATTGTTGGGGTAAAACCTAAAGGGAAAGACCTAGCACCAAATCCAATTTGCCATCTGATCTAACTTCTGGAGGCAGTCAAAATGAGTATTTGAATTCTTCCCTACCTTATTCCTGTGCTGAGATACAGGCTGCTCCAACCTGCTGTAAAATGCTTGATTTCGAGAGTGAGCGAAACTAATGAAAACATTGTTGGGGTAAAACCTAAAGGGAAAGACCTAGCACCAAATCCAATTTGCCATCTGATCTAACTTCTGGAGGCAGTCAAAATGATCCTTAGAATTCTTCCCTACCTTATTCCTGTGCTGAGATACAGGCTGCTCCAACCTGCTGTAAAATGCTTGATTTCGAGAGTGAGCGAAACTAATGAAAACATTGTTGGGGTAAAACCTAAAGGGAAAGACCTAGCACCAAATCCAATTTGCCATCTGATCTAACTTCTGGAGGCAGTCAAAATGATCCTTAGAATTCTTCCCTACCTTATTCCTGTGCTGAGATACAGGCTGCTCCAACCTGCTGTAAAATGCTTGATTTCGAGAGTGAGCGAAACTAATGAAAACATTGTTGGGGTAAAACCTAAAGGGAAAGACCTAGCACCAAATCCAATTTGCCATCTGATCTAACTTCTGGAGGCAGTCAAAATGATCCTTAGAATTCTTCCCTACCTTATTCCTGTGCTGAGATACAGGCTGCTCCAACCTGCTGTAAAATGCTTGATTTCGAGAGTGAGCGAAACTAATGAAAACATTGTTGGGGTAAAACCTAAAGGGAAAGACCTAGCACCAAATCCAATTTGCCATCTGATCTAACTTCTGGAGGCAGTCAAAATGATCCTTAGAATTCTTCCCTACCTTATTCCTGTGCTGAGATACAGGCTGCTCCAACCTGCTGTAAAATGCTTGATTTTGAGAGTGAGCGAAACTAATGAAAACATTGTTGGGGTAAAACCTAAAGGGAAAGACCTAGCACCAAATCCAATTTGCCATCTGATCTAACTTCTGGAGGCAGTCAAAATGATCCTTAGAATTCTTCCCTGCCTTATTCCTGTGCTGAGATACAGGCTGCTCCAACCTGCTGTAAAATGCTTGATTTCGAGAGTGAGCAAAACTAATGAAAACATTGTTGGGGTAAAACCTAAAGGGAAAGACCTAGCACCAAATCCAATTTGCCATCTGATCTAACTTCTGGAGGCAGTCAAAATGAGTATTTGAATTCTTCCCTACCTTATTCCTGTGCTGAGATACAGGCTGCTCCAACCTGCTGTAAAATGCTTGATTTCGAGAGTGAGCGAAACTAATGAAAACATTGTTGGGGTAAAACCTAAAGGGAAAGACCTAGCACCAAATCCAATTTGCCATCTGATCTAACTTCTGGAGGCAGTCAAAATGAGTATTTGAATTCTTCCCTACCTTATTCCTGTGCTGAGATACAGGCTGCTCCAACCTGCTGTAAAATGCTTGATTTCGAGAGTGAGCGAAACTAATGAAAACATTGTTGGGGTAAAACCTAAAGGGAAAGACCTAGCACCAAATCCAATTTGCCATCTGATCTAACTTCTGGAGGCAGTCAAAATGAGTATTTGAATTCTTCCCTACCTTATTCCTGTGCTGAGATACAGGCTGCTCCAACCTGCTGTAAAATGCTTGATTTCGAGAGTGAGCGAAACTAATGAAAACATTGTTGGGGTAAAACCTAAAGGGAAAGACCTAGCACCAAATCCAATTTGCCATCTGATCTAACTTCTGGTGGCAGTCAAAATGAGTATTTGAATTCTTCCCTACCTTATTCCTGTGCTGAGATACAGGCTGCTCCAACCTGCTGTAAAATGCTTGATTTCGAGAGTGAGCGAAACTAATGAAAACATTGTTGGGGTAAAACCTAAAGGGAAAGACCTAGCACCAAATCCAATTTGCCATCTGATCTAACTTCTGGAGGCAGTCAAAATGATCCTTAGAATTCTTCCCTGCCTTATTCCTGTGCTGAGATACAGGCTGCTCCAACCTGCTGTAAAATGCTTGATTTCGAGAGTGAGCAAAACTAATGAAAACATTGTTGGGGTAAAACCTAAAGGGAAAGACCTAGCACCAAATCCAATTTGCCATCTGATCTAACTTCTGGAGGCAGTCAAAATGAGTATTTGAATTCTTCCCTACCTTATTCCTGTGCTGAGATACAGGCTGCTCCAACCTGCTGTAAAATGCTTGATTTCGAGAGTGAGCGAAACTAATGAAAACATTGTTGGGGTAAAACCTAAAGGGAAAGACCTAGCACCAAATCCAATTTGCCATCTGATCTAACTTCTGGAGGCAGTCAAAATGAGTATTTGAATTCTTCCCTACCTTATTCCTGTGCTGAGATACAGGCTGCTCCAACCTGCTGTAAAATGCTTGATTTCGAGAGTGAGCGAAACTAATGAAAACATTGTTGGGGTAAAACCTAAAGGGAAAGACCTAGCACCAAATCCAATTTGCCATCTGATCTAACTTCTGGAGGCAGTCAAAATGATCCTTAGAATTCTTCCCTACCTTATTCCTGTGCTGAGATACAGGCTGCTCCAACCTGCTGTAAAATGCTTGATTTCGAGAGTGAGCGAAACTAATGAAAACATTGTTGGGGTAAAACCTAAAGGGAAAGACCTAGCACCAAATCCAATTTGCCATCTGATCTAACTTCTGGTGGCAGTCAAAATGAGTATTTGAATTCTTCCCTACCTTATTCCTGTGCTGAGATACAGGCTGCTCCAACCTGCTGTAAAATGCTTGATTTCGAGAGTGAGCGAAACTAATGAAAACATTGTTGGGGTAAAACCTAAAGGGAAAGACCTAGCACCAAATCCAATTTGCCATCTGATCTAACTTCTGGAGGCAGTCAAAATGAGTATTTGAATTCTTCCCTACCTTATTCCTGTGCTGAGATACAGGCTGCTCCAACCTGCTGTAAAATGCTTGATTTCGAGAGTGAGCGAAACTAATGAAAACATTGTTGGGGTAAAACCTAAAGGGAAAGACCTAGCACCAAATCCAATTTGCCATCTGATCTAACTTCTGGAGGCAGTCAAAATGATCCTTAGAATTCTTCCCTACCTTATTCCTGTGCTGAGATACAGGCTGCTCCAACCTGCTGTAAAATGCTTGATTTCGAGAGTGAGCGAAACTAATGAAAACATTGTTGGGGTAAAACCTAAAGGGAAAGACCTAGCACCAAATCCAATTTGCCATCTGATCTAACTTCTGGAGGCAGTCAAAATGATCCTTAGAATTCTTCCCTACCTTATTCCTGTGCTGAGATACAGGCTGCTCCAACCTGCTGTAAAATGCTTGATTTCGAGAGTGAGCGAAACTAATGAAAACATTGTTGGGGTAAAACCTAAAGGGAAAGACCTAGCACCAAATCCAATTTGCCATCTGATCTAACTTCTGGAGGCAGTCAAAATGAGTATTTGAGTTCTTCCCTACCTTATTCCTGTGCTGAGATACAGGCTGCTCCAACCTGCTGTAAAATGCTTGATTTCGAGAGTGAGCGAAACTAATGAAAACATTGTTGGGGTAAAACCTAAAGGGAAAGACCTAGCACCAAATCCAATTTGCCATCTGATCTAACTTCTGGAGGCAGTCAAAATGATCCTTAGAATTCTTCCCTACCTTATTCCTGTGCTGAGATACAGGCTGCTCCAACCTGCTGTAAAATGCTTGATTTCGAGAGTGAGCGAAACTAATGAAAACATTGTTGGGGTAAAACCTAAAGGGAAAGACCTAGCACCAAATCCAATTTGCCATCTGATCTAACTTCTGGAGGCAGTCAAAATGATCCTTAGAATTCTTCCCTACCTTATTCCTGTGCTGAGATACAGGCTGCTCCAACCTGCTGTAAAATGCTTGATTTCGAGAGTGAGCGAAACTAATGAAAACATTGTTGGGGTAAAACCTAAAGGGAAAGACCTAGCACCAAATCCAATTTGCCATCTGATCTAACTTCTGGAGGCAGTCAAAATGATCCTTAGAATTCTTCCCTACCTTATTCCTGTGCTGAGATACAGGCTGCTCCAACCTGCTGTAAAATGCTTGATTTCGAGAGTGAGCGAAACTAATGAAAACATTGTTGGGGTAAAACCTAAAGGGAAAGACCTAGCACCAAATCCAATTTGCCATCTGATCTAACTTCTGGAGGCAGTCAAAATGATCCTTAGAATTCTTCCCTACCTTATTCCTGTGCTGAGATACAGGCTGCTCCAACCTGCTGTAAAATGCTTGATTTCGAGAGTGAGCGAAACTAATGAAAACATTGTTGGGGTAAAACCTAAAGGGAAAGACCTAGCACCAAATCCAATTTGCCATCTGATCTAACTTCTGGAGGCAGTCAAAATGATCCTTAGAATTCTTCCCTACCTTATTCCTGTGCTGAGATACAGGCTGCTCCAACCTGCTGTAAAATGCTTGATTTCGAGAGTGAGCGAAACTAATGAAAACATTGTTGGGGTAAAACCTAAAGGGAAAGACCTAGCACCAAATCCAATTTGCCATCTGATCTAACTTCTGGAGGCAGTCAAAATGATCCTTAGAATTCTTCCCTACCTTATTCCTGTGCTGAGATACAGGCTGCTCCAACCTGCTGTAAAATGCTTGATTTCGAGAGTGAGCGAAACTAATGAAAACATTGTTGGGGTAAAACCTAAAGGGAAAGACCTAGCACCAAATCCAATTTGCCATCTGATCTAACTTCTGGAGGCAGTCAAAATGAGTATTTGAATTCTTCCCTACCTTATTCCTGTGCTGAGATACAGGCTGCTCCAACCTGCTGTAAAATGCTTGATTTCGAGAGTGAGCAAAACTAATGAAAACATTGTTGGGGTAAAACCTAAAGGGAAAGACCTAGCACCAAATCCAATTTGCCATCTGATCTAACTTCTGGAGGCAGTCAAAATGAGTATTTGAATTCTTCCCTACCTTATTCCTGTGCTGAGATACAGGCTGCTCCAACCTGCTGTAAAATGCTTGATTTCGAGAGTGAGCGAAACTAATGAAAACATTGTTGGGGTAAAACCTAAAGGGAAAGACCTAGCACCAAATCCAATTTGCCATCTGATCTAACTTCTGGTGGCAGTCAAAATGAGTATTTGAATTCTTCCCTACCTTATTCCTGTGCTGAGATACAGGCTGCTCCAACCTGCTGTAAAATGCTTGATTTCGAGAGTGAGCGAAACTAATGAAAACATTGTTGGGGTAAAACCTAAAGGGAAAGACCTAGCACCAAATCCAATTTGCCATCTGATCTAACTTCTGGAGGCAGTCAAAATGATCCTTAGAATTCTTCCCTACCTTATTCCTGTGCTGAGATACAGGCTGCTCCAACCTGCTGTAAAATGCTTGATTTCCAGAGTGAGCGAAACTAATGAAAACATTGTTGGGGTAAAACCTAAAGGGAAAGACCTAGCACCAAATCCAATTTGCCATCTGATCTAACTTCTGGAGGCAGTCAAAATGAGTATTTGAATTCTTCCCTACCTTATTCCTGTGCTGAGATACAGGCTGCTCCAACCTGCTGTAAAATGCTTGATTTCGAGAGTGAGCGAAACTAATGAAAACATTGTTGGGGTAAAACCTAAAGGGAAAGACCTAGCACCAAATCCAATTTGCCATCTGATCTAACTTCTGGAGGCAGTCAAAATGAGTATTTGAATTCTTCCCTACCTTATTCCTGTGCTGAGATACAGGCTGCTCCAACCTGCTGTAAAATGCTTGATTTCCAGAGTGAGCGAAACTAATGAAAACATTGTTGGGGTAAAACCTAAAGGGAAAGACCTAGCACCAAATCCAATTTGCCATCTGATCTAACTTCTGGAGGCAGTCAAAATGATCCTTAGAATTCTTCCCTACCTTATTCCTGTGCTGAGATACAGGCTGCTCCAACCTGCTGTAAAATGCTTGATTTCGAGAGTGAGCGAAACTAATGAAAACATTGTTGGGGTAAAACCTAAAGGGAAAGACCTAGCACCAAATCCAATTTGCCATCTGATCTAACTTCTGGAGGCAGTCAAAATGATCCTTAGAATTCTTCCCTACCTTATTCCTGTGCTGAGATACAGGCTGCTCCAACCTGCTGTAAAATGCTTGATTTCGAGAGTGAGCGAAACTAATGAAAACATTGTTGGGGTAAAACCTAAAGGGAAAGACCTAGCACCAAATCCAATTTGCCATCTGATCTAACTTCTGGAGGCAGTCAAAATGATCCTTAGAATTCTTCCCTACCTTATTCCTGTGCTGAGATACAGGCTGCTCCAACCTGCTGTAAAATGCTTGATTTCGAGAGTGAGCGAAACTAATGAAAACATTGTTGGGGTAAAACCTAAAGGGAAAGACCTAGCACCAAATCCAATTTGCCATCTGATCTAACTTCTGGAGGCAGTCAAAATGATCCTTAGAATTCTTCCCTACCTTATTCCTGTGCTGAGATACAGGCTGCTCCAACCTGCTGTAAAATGCTTGATTTCGAGAGTGAGCGAAACTAATGAAAACATTGTTGGGGTAAAACCTAAAGGGAAAGACCTAGCACCAAATCCAATTTGCCATCTGATCTAACTTCTGGAGGCAGTCAAAATGATCCTTAGAATTCTTCCCTACCTTATTCCTGTGCTGAGATACAGGCTGCTCCAACCTGCTGTAAAATGCTTGATTTCGAGAGTGAGCGAAACTAATGAAAACATTGTTGGGGTAAAACCTAAAGGGAAAGACCTAGCACCAAATCCAATTTGCCATCTGATCTAACTTCTGGAGGCAGTCAAAATGATCCTTAGAATTCTTCCCTACCTTATTCCTGTGCTGAGATACAGGCTGCTCCAACCTGCTGTAAAATGCTTGATTTCGAGAGTGAGCGAAACTAATGAAAACATTGTTGGGGTAAAACCTAAAGGGAAAGACCTAGCACCAAATCCAATTTGCCATCTGATCTAACTTCTGGAGGCAGTCAAAATGATCCTTAGAATTCTTCCCTACCTTATTCCTGTGCTGAGATACAGGCTGCTCCAACCTGCTGTAAAATGCTTGATTTCGAGAGTGAGCGAAACTAATGAAAACATTGTTGGGGTAAAACCTAAAGGGAAAGACCTAGCACCAAATCCAATTTGCCATCTGATCTAACTTCTGGAGGCAGTCAAAATGAGTATTTGAATTCTTCCCTACCTTATTCCTGTGCTGAGATACAGGCTGCTCCAACCTGCTGTAAAATGCTTGATTTCGAGAGTGAGCGAAACTAATGAAAACATTGTTGGGGTAAAACCTAAAGGGAAAGACCTAGCACCAAATCCAATTTGCCATCTGATCTAACTTCTGGAGGCAGTCAAAATGAGTATTTGAATTCTTCCCTACCTTATTCCTGTGCTGAGATACAGGCTGCTCCAACCTGCTGTAAAATGCTTGATTTCGAGAGTGAGCGAAACTAATGAAAACATTGTTGGGGTAAAACCTAAAGGGAAAGACCTAGCACCAAATCCAATTTGCCATCTGATCTAACTTCTGGAGGCAGTCAAAATGATCCTTAGAATTCTTCCCTACCTTATTCCTGTGCTGAGATACAGGCTGCTCCAACCTGCTGTAAAATGCTTGATTTCGAGAGTGAGCGAAACTAATGAAAACATTGTTGGGGTAAAACCTAAAGGGAAAGACCTAGCACCAAATCCAATTTGCCATCTGATCTAACTTCTGGAGGCAGTCAAAATGATCCTTAGAATTCTTCCCTACCTTATTCCTGTGCTGAGATACAGGCTGCTCCAACCTGCTGTAAAATGCTTGATTTCGAGAGTGAGCGAAACTAATGAAAACATTGTTGGGGTAAAACCTAAAGGGAAAGACCTAGCACCAAATCCAATTTGCCATCTGATCTAACTTCTGGAGGCAGTCAAAATGATCCTTAGAATTCTTCCCTACCTTATTCCTGTGCTGAGATACAGGCTGCTCCAACCTGCTGTAAAATGCTTGATTTCGAGAGTGAGCGAAACTAATGAAAACATTGTTGGGGTAAAACCTAAAGGGAAAGACCTAGCACCAAATCCAATTTGCCATCTGATCTAACTTCTGGAGGCAGTCAAAATGAGTATTTGAATTCTTCCCTACCTTATTCCTGTGCTGAGATACAGGCTGCTCCAACCTGCTGTAAAATGCTTGATTTCGAGAGTGAGCGAAACTAATGAAAACATTGTTGGGGTAAAACCTAAAGGGAAAGACCTAGCACCAAATCCAATTTGCCATCTGATCTAACTTCTGGAGGCAGTCAAAATGAGTATTTGAATTCTTCCCTACCTTATTCCTGTGCTGAGATACAGGCTGCTCCAACCTGCTGTAAAATGCTTGATTTCGAGAGTGAGCGAAACTAATGAAAACATTGTTGGGGTAAAACCTAAAGGGAAAGACCTAGCACCAAATCCAATTTGCCATCTGATCTAACTTCTGGAGGCAGTCAAAATGATCCTTAGAATTCTTCCCTACCTTATTCCTGTGCTGAGATACAGGCTGCTCCAACCTGCTGTAAAATGCTTGATTTCGAGAGTGAGCGAAACTAATGAAAACATTGTTGGGGTAAAACCTAAAGGGAAAGACCTAGCACCAAATCCAATTTGCCATCTGATCTAACTTCTGGAGGCAGTCAAAATGATCCTTAGAATTCTTCCCTACCTTATTCCTGTGCTGAGATACAGGCTGCTCCAACCTGCTGTAAAATGCTTGATTTCGAGAGTGAGCGAAACTAATGAAAACATTGTTGGGGTAAAACCTAAAGGGAAAGACCTAGCACCAAATCCAATTTGCCATCTGATCTAACTTCTGGAGGCAGTCAAAATGAGTATTTGAATTCTTCCCTACCTTATTCCTGTGCTGAGATACAGGCTGCTCCAACCTGCTGTAAAATGCTTGATTTCGAGAGTGAACGAAACTAATGAAAACATTGTTGGGGTAAAACCTAAAGGGAAAGACCTAGCACCAAATCCAATTTGCCATCTGATCTAACTTCTGGAGGCAGTCAAAATGAGTATTTGAATTCTTCCCTACCTTATTCCTGTGCTGAGATACAGGCTGCTCCAACCTGCTGTAAAATGCTTGATTTCGAGAGTGAGCGAAACTAATGAAAACATTGTTGGGGTAAAACCTAAAGGGAAAGACCTAGCACCAAATCCAATTTGCCATCTGATCTAACTTCTGGAGGCAGTCAAAATGAGTATTTGAATTCTTCCCTACCTTATTCCTGTGCTGAGATACAGGCTGCTCCAACCTGCTGTAAAATGCTTGATTTCGAGAGTGAGCGAAACTAATGAAAACATTGTTGGGGTAAAACCTAAAGGGAAAGACCTAGCACCAAATCCAATTTGCCATCTGATCTAACTTCTGGAGGCAGTCAAAATGATCCTTAGAATTCTTCCCTACCTTATTCCTGTGCTGAGATACAGGCTGCTCCAACCTGCTGTAAAATGCTTGATTTCGAGAGTGAGCGAAACTAATGAAAACATTGTTGGGGTAAAACCTAAAGGGAAAGACCTAGCACCAAATCCAATTTGCCATCTGATCTAACTTCTGGAGGCAGTCAAAATGAGTATTTGAATTCTTCCCTACCTTATTCCTGTGCTGAGATACAGGCTGCTCCAACCTGCTGTAAAATGCTTGATTTCGAGAGTGAGCGAAACTAATGAAAACATTGTTGGGGTAAAACCTAAAGGGAAAGACCTAGCACCAAATCCAATTTGCCATCTGATCTAACTTCTGGAGGCAGTCAAAATGAGTATTTGAATTCTTCCCTACCTTATTCCTGTGCTGAGATACAGGCTGCTCCAACCTGCTGTAAAATACTTGATTTCGAGAGTGAGCGAAACTAATGAAAACATTGTTGGGGTAAAACCTAAAGGGAAAGACCTAGCACCAAATCCAATTTGCCATCTGATCTAACTTCTGGAGGCAGTCAAAATGATCCTTAGAATTCTTCCCTACCTTATTCCTGTGCTGAGATACAGGCTGCTCCAACCTGCTGTAAAATGCTTGATTTCGAGAGTGAGCGAAACTAATGAAAACATTGTTGGGGTAAAACCTAAAGGGAAAGACCTAGCACCAAATCCAATTTGCCATCTGATCTAACTTCTGGAGGCAGTCAAAATGAGTATTTGAATTCTTCCCTACCTTATTCCTGTGCTGAGATACAGGCTGCTCCAACCTGCTGTAAAATGCTTGATTTCGAGAGTGAGCGAAACTAATGAAAACATTGTTGGGGTAAAACCTAAAGGGAAAGACCTAGCACCAAATCCAATTTGCCATCTGATCTAACTTCTGGAGGCAGTCAAAATGAGTATTTGAATTCTTCCCTACCTTATTCCTGTGCTGAGATACAGGCTGCTCCAACCTGCTGTAAAATGCTTGATTTCGAGAGTGAGCGAAACTAATGAAAACATTGTTGGGGTAAAACCTAAAGGGAAAGACCTAGCACCAAATCCAATTTGCCATCTGATCTAACTTCTGGAGGCAGTCAAAATGATCCTTAGAATTCTTCCCTACCTTATTCCTGTGCTGAGATACAGGCTGCTCCAACCTGCTGTAAAATGCTTGATTTCGAGAGTGAGCGAAACTAATGAAAACATTGTTGGGGTAAAACCTAAAGGGAAAGACCTAGCACCAAATCCAATTTGCCATCTGATCTAACTTCTGGAGGCAGTCAAAATGAGTATTTGAATTCTTCCCTACCTTATTCCTGTGCTGAGATACAGGCTGCTCCAACCTGCTGTAAAATGCTTGATTTCGAGAGTGAGCGAAACTAATGAAAACATTGTTGGGGTAAAACCTAAAGGGAAAGACCTAGCACCAAATCCAATTTGCCATCTGATCTAACTTCTGGAGGCAGTCAAAATGAGTATTTGAATTCTTCCCTACCTTATTCCTGTGCTGAGATACAGGCTGCTCCAACCTGCTGTAAAATACTTGATTTCGAGAGTGAGCGAAACTAATGAAAACATTGTTGGGGTAAAACCTAAAGGGAAAGACCTAGCACCAAATCCAATTTGCCATCTGATCTAACTTCTGGAGGCAGTCAAAATGATCCTTAGAATTCTTCCCTACCTTATTCCTGTGCTGAGATACAGGCTGCTCCAACCTGCTGTAAAATGCTTGATTTCGAGAGTGAGCGAAACTAATGAAAACATTGTTGGGGTAAAACCTAAAGGGAAAGACCTAGCACCAAATCCAATTTGCCATCTGATCTAACTTCTGGAGGCAGTCAAAATGAGTATTTGAATTCTTCCCTACCTTATTCCTGTGCTGAGATACAGGCTGCTCCAACCTGCTGTAAAATGCTTGATTTCGAGAGTGAGCGAAACTAATGAAAACATTGTTGGGGTAAAACCTAAAGGGAAAGACCTAGCACCAAATCCAATTTGCCATCTGATCTAACTTCTGGAGGCAGTCAAAATGAGTATTTGAATTCTTCCCTACCTTATTCCTGTGCTGAGATACAGGCTGCTCCAACCTGCTGTAAAATGCTTGATTTCGAGAGTGAGCGAAACTAATGAAAACATTGTTGGGGTAAAACCTAAAGGGAAAGACCTAGCACCAAATCCAATTTGCCGTCTGATCTAACTTCTGGAGGCAGTCAAAATGATCCTTAGAATTCTTCCCTACCTTATTCCTGTGCTGAGATACAGGCTGCTCCAACCTGCTGTAAAATGCTTGATTTCGAGAGTGAGCGAAACTAATGAAAACATTGTTGGGGTAAAACCTAAAGGGAAAGACCTAGCACCAAATCCAATTTGCCATCTGATCTAACTTCTGGAGGCAGTCAAAATGAGTATTTGAATTCTTCCCTACCTTATTCCTGTGCTGAGATACAGGCTGCTCCAACCTGCTGTAAAATGCTTGATTTCCAGAGTGAGCGAAACTAATGAAAACATTGTTGGGGTAAAACCTAAAGGGAAAGACCTAGCACCAAATCCAATTTGCCATCTGATCTAACTTCTGGAGGCAGTCAAAATGATCCTTAGAATTCTTCCCTACCTTATTCCTGTGCTGAGATACAGGCTGCTCCAACCTGCTGTAAAATGCTTGATTTCGAGAGTGAGCGAAACTAATGAAAACATTGTTGGGGTAAAACCTAAAGGGAAAGACCTAGCACCAAATCCAATTTGCCATCTGATCTAACTTCTGGAGGCAGTCAAAATGAGTATTTGAATTCTTCCCTACCTTATTCCTGTGCTGAGATACAGGCTGCTCCAACCTGCTGTAAAATGCTTGATTTCGAGAGTGAGCGAAACTAATGAAAACATTGTTGGGGTAAAACCTAAAGGGAAAGACCTAGCACCAAATCCAATTTGCCATCTGATCTAACTTCTGGAGGCAGTCAAAATGATCCTTAGAATTCTTCCCTACCTTATTCCTGTGCTGAGATACAGGCTGCTCCAACCTGCTGTAAAATGCTTGATTTCGAGAGTGAGCGAAACTAATGAAAACATTGTTGGGGTAAAACCTAAAGGGAAAGACCTAGCACCAAATCCAATTTGCCATCTGATCTAACTTCTGGAGGCAGTCAAAATGAGTATTTGAATTCTTCCCTACCTTATTCCTGTGCTGAGATACAGGCTGCTCCAACCTGCTGTAAAATGCTTGATTTCGAGAGTGAGCGAAACTAATGAAAACATTGTTGGGGTAAAACCTAAAGGGAAAGACCTAGCACCAAATCCAATTTGCCATCTGATCTAACTTCTGGAGGCAGTCAAAATGATCCTTAGAATTCTTCCCTACCTTATTCCTGTGCTGAGATACAGGCTGCTCCAACCTGCTGTAAAATGCTTGATTTCGAGAGTGAGCGAAACTAATGAAAACATTGTTGGGGTAAAACCTAAAGGGAAAGACCTAGCACCAAATCCAATTTGCCATCTGATCTAACTTCTGGAGGCAGTCAAAATGATCCTTAGAATTCTTCCCTACCTTATTCCTGTGCTGAGATACAGGCTGCTCCAACCTGCTGTAAAATGCTTGATTTCGAGAGTGAGCGAAACTAATGAAAACATTGTTGGGGTAAAACCTAAAGGGAAAGACCTAGCACCAAATCCAATTTGCCATCTGATCTAACTTCTGGAGGCAGTCAAAATGATCCTTAGAATTCTTCCCTACCTTATTCCTGTGCTGAGATACAGGCTGCTCCAACCTGCTGTAAAATGCTTGATTTCGAGAGTGAGCGAAACTAATGAAAACATTGTTGGGGTAAAACCTAAAGGGAAAGACCTAGCACCAAATCCAATTTGCCATCTGATCTAACTTCTGGAGGCAGTCAAAATGATCCTTAGAATTCTTCCCTACCTTATTCCTGTGCTGAGATACAGGCTGCTCCAACCTGCTGTAAAATGCTTGATTTCGAGAGTGAGCGAAACTAATGAAAACATTGTTGGGGTAAAACCTAAAGGGAAAGACCTAGCACCAAATCCAATTTGCCATCTGATCTAACTTCTGGAGGCAGTCAAAATGAGTATTTGAATTCTTCCCTACCTTATTCCTGTGCTGAGATACAGGCTGCTCCAACCTGCTGTAAAATGCTTGATTTCGAGAGTGAGCGAAACTAATGAAAACATTGTTGGGGTAAAACCTAAAGGGAAAGACCTAGCACCAAATCCAATTTGCCATCTGATCTAACTTCTGGAGGCAGTCAAAATGAGTATTTGAATTCTTCCCTACCTTATTCCTGTGCTGAGATACAGGCTGCTCCAACCTGCTGTAAAATGCTTGATTTCGAGAGTGAGCGAAACTAATGAAAACATTGTTGGGGTAAAACCTAAAGGGAAAGACCTAGCACCAAATCCAATTTGCCATCTGATCTAACTTCTGGAGGCAGTCAAAATGATCCTTAGAATTCTTCCCTACCTTATTCCTGTGCTGAGATACAGGCTGCTCCAACCTGCTGTAAAATGCTTGATTTCGAGAGTGAGCGAAACTAATGAAAACATTGTTGGGGTAAAACCTAAAGGGAAAGACCTAGCACCAAATCCAATTTGCCATCTGATCTAACTTCTGGAGGCAGTCAAAATGAGTATTTGAATTCTTCCCTACCTTATTCCTGTGCTGAGATACAGGCTGCTCCAACCTGCTGTAAAATGCTTGATTTCGAGAGTGAGCGAAACTAATGAAAACATTGTTGGGGTAAAACCTAAAGGGAAAGACCTAGCACCAAATCCAATTTGCCATCTGATCTAACTTCTGGAGGCAGTCAAAATGATCCTTAGAATTCTTCCCTACCTTATTCCTGTGCTGAGATACAGGCTGCTCCAACCTGCTGTAAAATGCTTGATTTCCAGAGTGAGCGAAACTAATGAAAACATTGTTGGGGTAAAACCTAAAGGGAAAGACCTAGCACCAAATCCAATTTGCCATCTGATCTAACTTCTGGAGGCAGTCAAAATGAGTATTTGAATTCTTCCCTACCTTATTCCTGTGCTGAGATACAGGCTGCTCCAACCTGCTGTAAAATGCTTGATTTCGAGAGTGAGCGAAACTAATGAAAACATTGTTGGGGTAAAACCTAAAGGGAAAGACCTAGCACCAAATCCAATTTGCCATCTGATCTAACTTCTGGAGGCAGTCAAAATGAGTATTTGAATTCTTCCCTACCTTATTCCTGTGCTGAGATACAGGCTGCTCCAACCTGCTGTAAAATGCTTGATTTCGAGAGTGAGCGAAACTAATGAAAACATTGTTGGGGTAAAACCTAAAGGGAAAGACCTAGCACCAAATCCAATTTGCCATCTGATCTAACTTCTGGAGGCAGTCAAAATGATCCTTAGAATTCTTCCCTACCTTATTCCTGTGCTGAGATACAGGCTGCTCCAACCTGCTGTAAAATGCTTGATTTCGAGAGTGAGCGAAACTAATGAAAACATTGTTGGGGTAAAACCTAAAGGGAAAGACCTAGCACCAAATCCAATTTGCCATCTGATCTAACTTCTGGAGGCAGTCAAAATGAGTATTTGAATTCTTCCCTACCTTATTCCTGCGCTGAGATACAGGCTGCTCCAACCTGCTGTAAAATGCTTGATTTCGAGAGTGAGCAAAACTAATGAAAACATTGTTGGGGTAAAACCTAAAGGGAAAGACCTAGCACCAAATCCAATTTGCCATCTGATCTAACTTCTGGAGGCAGTCAAAATGAGTATTTGAATTCTTCCCTACCTTATTCCTGTGCTGAGATACAGGCTGCTCCAACCTGCTGTAAAATGCTTGATTTCGAGAGTGAGCGAAACTAATGAAAACATTGTTGGGGTAAAACCTAAAGGGAAAGACCTAGCACCAAATCCAATTTGCCATCTGATCTAACTTCTGGAGGCAGTCAAAATGATCCTTAGAATTCTTCCCTACCTTATTCCTGTGCTGAGATACAGGCTGCTCCATCCTGCTGTAAAATGCTTGATTTCGAGAGTGAGCGAAACTAATGAAAACATTGTTGGGGTAAAACCTAAAGGGAAAGACCTAGCACCAAATCCAATTTGCCATCTGATCTAACTTCTGGAGGCAGTCAAAATGATCCTTAGAATTCTTCCCTACCTTATTCCTGTGCTGAGATACAGGCTGCTCCAACCTGCTGTAAAATGCTTGATTTCCAGAGTGAGCGAAACTAATGAAAACATTGTTGGGGTAAAACCTAAAGGGAAAGGCCTAGCACCAAATCCAATTAGCCATCTGATCTAACTTCTGGAGGCAGTCAAAATGAGTATTTGAATTCTTCCCTACCTTATTCCTGTGCTGAGATACAGGCTGCTCCAACCTGCTGTAAAATGCTTGATTTCGAGAGTGAGCGAAACTAATGAAAACATTGTTGGGGTAAAACCTAAAGGGAAAGACCTAGCACCAAATCCAATTTGCCATCTGATCTAACTTCTGGAGGCAGTCAAAATGAGTATTTGAATTCTTCCCTACCTTATTCCTGTGCTGAGATACAGGCTGCTCCAACCTGCTGTAAAATGCTTGATTTCGAGAGTGAGCGAAACTAATGAAAACATTGTTGGGGTAAAACCTAAAGGGAAAGACCTAGCACCAAATCCAATTTGCCATCTGATCTAACTTCTGGAGGCAGTCAAAATGAGTATTTGAATTCTTCCCTACCTTATTCCTGTGCTGAGATACAGGCTGCTCCAACCTGCTGTAAAATGCTTGATTTCGAGAGTGAGCGAAACTAATGAAAACATTGTTGGGGTAAAACCTAAAGGGAAAGACCTAGCACCAAATCCAATTTGCCATCTGATCTAACTTCTGGAGGCAGTCAAAATGATCCTTAGAATTCTTCCCTACCTTATTCCTGTGCTGAGATACAGGCTGCTCCAACCTGCTGTAAAATGCTTGATTTCGAGAGTGAGCGAAACTAATGAAAACATTGTTGGGGTAAAACCTAAAGGGAAAGACCTAGCACCAAATCCAATTTGCCATCTGATCTAACTTCTGGAGGCAGTCAAAATGAGTATTTGAATTCTTCCCTACCTTATTCCTGTGCTGAGATACAGGCTGCTCCAACCTGCTGTAAAATGCTTGATTTCGAGAGTGAGCGAAACTAATGAAAACATTGTTGGGGTAAAACCTAAAGGGAAAGACCTAGCACCAAATCCAATTTGCCATCTGATCTAACTTCTGGAGGCAGTCAAAATGATCTTTAGAATTCTTCCCTACCTTATTCCTGTGCTGAGATACAGGCTGCTCCAACCTGCTGTAAAATGCTTGATTTCGAGAGTGAGCGAAACTAATGAAAACATTGTTGGGGTAAAACCTAAAGGGAAAGACCTAGCACCAAATCCAATTTGCCATCTGATCTAACTTCTGGAGGCAGTCAAAATGAGTATTTGAATTCTTCCCTACCTTATTCCTGTGCTGAGATACAGGCTGCTCCAACCTGCTGTAAAATGCTTGATTTCGAGAGTGAGCGAAACTAATGAAAACATTGTTGGGGTAAAACCTAAAGGGAAAGACCTAGCACCAAATCCAATTTGCCATCTGATCTAACTTCTGGAGGCAGTCAAAATGAGTATTTGAATTCTTCCCTACCTTATTCCTGTGCTGAGATACAGGCTGCTCCAACCTGCTGTAAAATGCTTGATTTCGAGAGTGAGCGAAACTAATGAAAACATTGTTGGGGTAAAACCTAAAGGGAAAGACCTAGCACCAAATCCAATTTGCCATCTGATCTAACTTCTGGAGGCAGTCAAAATGAGTATTTGAATTCTTCCCTACCTTATTCCTGTGCTGAGATACAGGCTGCTCCAACCTGCTGTAAAATGCTTGATTTCCAGAGTGAGCGAAACTAATGAAAACATTGTTGGGGTAAAACCTAAAGGGAAAGACCTAGCACCAAATCCAATTTGCCATCTGATCTAACTTCTGGAGGCAGTCAAAATGAGTATTTGAATTCTTCCCTACCTTATTCCTGTGCTGAGATACAGGCTGCTCCAACCTGCTGTAAAATGCTTGATTTCGAGAGTGAGCGAAACTAATGAAAACATTGTTGGGGTAAAACCTAAAGGGAAAGACCTAGCACCAAATCCAATTTGCCATCTGATCTAACTTCTGGAGGCAGTCAAAATGAGTATTTGAATTCTTCCCTACCTTATTCCTGTGCTGAGATACAGGCTGCTCCAACCTGCTGTAAAATGCTTGATTTCGAGAGTGAGCGAAACTAATGAAAACATTGTTGGGGTAAAACCTAAAGGGAAAGACCTAGCACCAAATCCAATTTGCCATCTGATCTAACTTCTGGAGGCAGTCAAAATGAGTATTTGAATTCTTCCCTACCTTATTCCTGTGCTGAGATACAGGCTGCTCCAACCTGCTGTAAAATGCTTGATTTCGAGAGTGAGCGAAACTAATGAAAACATTGTTGGGGTAAAACCTAAAGGGAAAGACCTAGCACCAAATCCAATTTGCCATCTGATCTAACTACTGGAGGCAGTCAAAATGATCCTTAGAATTCTTCCCTACCTTATTCCTGTGCTGAGATACAGGCTGCTCCATCCTGCTGTAAAATGCTTGACTTCCAGAGTGAGCGAAACTAATGAAAACATTGTTGGGGTAAAACCTAAAGGGAAAGACCTAGCACCAAATCCAATTTGCCATCTGATCTAACTTCTGGAGGCAGTCAAAATGAGTATTTGAATTCTTCCCTACCTTATTCCTGTGCTGAGATACAGGCTGCTCCAACCTGCTGTAAAATGCTTGATTTCGAGAGTGAGCGAAACTAATGAAAACATTGTTGGGGTAAAACCTAAAGGGAAAGACCTAGCACCAAATCCAATTTGCCATCTGATCTAACTTCTGGAGGCAGTCAAAATGAGTATTTGAATTCTTCCCTACCTTATTCCTGTGCTGAGATACAGGCTGCTCCAACCTGCTGTAAAATGCTTGATTTCGAGAGTGAGCGAAACTAATGAAAACATTGTTGGGGTAAAACCTAAAGGGAAAGACCTAGCACCAAATCCAATTTGCCATCTGATCTAACTTCTGGAGGCAGTCAAAATGATCCTTAGAATTCTTCCCTACCTTATTCCTGTGCTGAGATACAGGCTGCTCCAACCTGCTGTAAAATGCTTGATTTCGAGAGTGAGCGAAACTAATGAAAACATTGTTGGGGTAAAACCTAAAGGGAAAGACCTAGCACCAAATCCAATTTGCCATCTGATCTAACTTCTGGAGGCAGTCAAAATGATCCTTAGAATTCTTCCCTACCTTATTCCTGTGCTGAGATACAGGCTGCTCCAACCTGCTGTAAAATGCTTGATTTCGAGAGTGAGCGAAACTAATGAAAACATTGTTGGGGTAAAACCTAAAGGGAAAGACCTAGCACCAAATCCAATTTGCCATCTGATCTAACTTCTGGAGGCAGTCAAAATGAGTATTTGAATTCTTCCCTACCTTATTCCTGTGCTGAGATACAGGCTGCTCCAACCTGCTGTAAAATGCTTGATTTCGAGAGTGAGCGAAACTAATGAAAACATTGTTGGGGTAAAACCTAAAGGGAAAGACCTAGCACCAAATCCAATTTGCCATCTGATCTAACTTCTGGAGGCAGTCAAAATGATCTTTAGAATTCTTCCCTACCTTATTCCTGTGCTGAGATACAGGCTGCTCCAACCTGCTGTAAAATGCTTGATTTCGAGAGTGAGCGAAACTAATGAAAACATTGTTGGGGTAAAACCTAAAGGGAAAGACCTAGCACCAAATCCAATTTGCCATCTGATCTAACTTCTGGAGGCAGTCAAAATGATCCTTAGAATTCTTCCCTACCTTATTCCTGTGCTGAGATACAGGCTGCTCCAACCTGCTGTAAAATGCTTGATTTCCAGAGTGAGCGAAACTAATGAAAACATTGTTGGGGTAAAACCTAAAGGGAAAGGCCTAGCACCAAATCCAATTTGCCATCTGATCTAACTTCTGGAGGCAGTCAAAATGAGTATTTGAATTCTTCCCTACCTTATTCCTGTGCTGAGATACAGGCTGCTCCAACCTGCTGTAAAATGCTTGATTTCGAGAGTGAGCGAAACTAATGAAAACATTGTTGGGGTAAAACCTAAAGGGAAAGACCTAGCACCAAATCCAATTTGCCATCTGATCTAACTTCTGGAGGCAGTCAAAATGAGTATTTGAATTCTTCCCTACCTTATTCCTGTGCTGAGATACAGGCTGCTCCAACCTGCTGTAAAATGCTTGATTTCGAGAGTGAGCGAAACTAATGAAAACATTGTTGGGGTAAAACCTAAAGGGAAAGACCTAGCACCAAATCCAATTTGCCATCTGATCTAACTTCTGGAGGCAGTCAAAATGATCCTTAGAATTCTTCCCTACCTTATTCCTGTGCTGAGATACAGGCTGCTCCAACCTGCTGTAAAATGCTTGATTTCGAGAGTGAGCGAAACTAATGAAAACATTGTTGGGGTAAAACCTAAAGGGAAAGACCTAGCACCAAATCCAATTTGCCATCTGATCTAACTTCTGGAGGCAGTCAAAATGAGTATTTGAATTCTTCCCTACCTTATTCCTGTGCTGAGATACAGGCTGCTCCAACCTGCTGTAAAATGCTTGATTTCGAGAGTGAGCGAAACTAATGAAAACATTGTTGGGGTAAAACCTAAAGGGAAAGACCTAGCACCAAATCCAATTTGCCATCTGATCTAACTTCTGGAGGCAGTCAAAATGAGTATTTGAATTCTTCCCTACCTTATTCCTGTGCTGAGATACAGGCTGCTCCAACCTGCTGTAAAATGCTTGATTTCGAGAGTGAGCGAAACTAATGAAAACATTGTTGGGGTAAAACCTAAAGGGAAAGACCTAGCACCAAATCCAATTTGCCATCTGATCTAACTTCTGGAGGCAGTCAAAATGAGTATTTGAATTCTTCCCTACCTTATTCCTGTGCTGAGATACAGGCTGCTCCAACCTGCTGTAAAATGCTTGATTTCGAGAGTGAGAGAAACTAATGAAAACATTGTTGGGGTAAAACCTAAAGGGAAAGACCTAGCACCAAATCCAATTTGCCATCTGATCTAACTTCTGGAGGCAGTCAAAATGAGTATTTGAATTCTTCCCTACCTTATTCCTGTGCTGAGATACAGGCTGCTCCAACCTGCTGTAAAATGCTTGATTTCCAGAGTGAGCGAAACTAATGAAAACATTGTTGGGGTAAAACCTAAAGGGAAAGACCTAGCACCAAATCCAATTTGCCATCTGATCTAACTTCTGGAGGCAGTCAAAATGAGTATTTGAATTCTTCCCTACCTTATTCCTGTGCTGAGATACAGGCTGCTCCAACCTGCTGTAAAATGCTTGATTTCGAGAGTGAGCGAAACTAATGAAAACATTGTTGGGGTAAAACCTAAAGGGAAAGACCTAGCACCAAATCCAATTTGCCATCTGATCTAACTTCTGGAGGCAGTCAAAATGAGTATTTGAATTCTTCCCTACCTTATTCCTGTGCTGAGATACAGGCTGCTCCAACCTGCTGTAAAATGCTTGATTTCGAGAGTGAGCGAAACTAATGAAAACATTGTTGGGGTAAAACCTAAAGGGAAAGACCTAGCACCAAATCCAATTTGCCATCTGATCTAACTTCTGGAGGCAGTCAAAATGAGTATTTGAATTCTTCCCTACCTTATTCCTGTGCTGAGATACAGGCTGCTCCAACCTGCTGTAAAATGCTTGATTTCGAGAGTGAGCGAAACTAATGAAAACATTGTTGGGGTAAAACCTAAAGGGAAAGACCTAGCACCAAATCCAATTTGCCATCTGATCTAACTACTGGAGGCAGTCAAAATGATCCTTAGAATTCTTCCCTACCTTATTCCTGTGCTGAGATACAGGCTGCTCCATCCTGCTGTAAAATGCTTGATTTCCAGAGTGAGCGAAACTAATGAAAACATTGTTGGGGTAAAACCTAAAGGGAAAGACCTAGCACCAAATCCAATTTGCCATCTGATCTAACTTCTGGAGGCAGTCAAAATGATCCTTAGAATTCTTCCCTACCTTATTCCTGTGCTGAGATACAGGCTGCTCCAACCTGCTGTAAAATGCTTGATTTCGAGAGTGAGCAAAACTAATGAAAACATTGTTGGGGTAAAACCTAAAGGGAAAGACCTAGCACCAAATCCAATTTGCCATCTGATCTAACTTCTGGAGGCAGTCAAAATGATCCTTAGAATTCTTCCCTACCTTATTCCTGTGCTGAGATACAGGCTGCTCCAACCTGCTGTAAAATGCTTGATTTCGAGAGTGAGCGAAACTAATGAAAACATTGTTGGGGTAAAACCTAAAGGGAAAGACCTAGCACCAAATCCAATTTGCCATCTGATCTAACTTCTGGAGGCAGTCAAAATGAGTATTTGAATTCTTCCCTACCTTATTCCTGTGCTGAGATACAGGCTGCTCCAACCTGCTGTAAAATGCTTGATTTCGAGAGTGAGCGAAACTAATGAAAACATTGTTGGGGTAAAACCTAAAGGGAAAGACCTAGCACCAAATCCAATTTGCCATCTGATCTAACTTCTGGAGGCAGTCAAAATGATCCTTAGAATTCTTCCCTACCTTATTCCTGTGCTGAGATACAGGCTGCTCCAACCTGCTGTAAAATGCTTGATTTCGAGAGTGAGCGAAACTAATGAAAACATTGTTGGGGTAAAACCTAAAGGGAAAGACCTAGCACCAAATACAATTTGCCATCTGATCTAACTTCTGGAGGCAGTCAAAATGATCCTTAGAATTCTTCCCTACCTTATTCCTGTGCTGAGATACAGGCTGCTCCAACCTGCTGTAAAATGCTTGATTTCGAGAGTGAGCGAAACTAATGAAAACATTGTTGGGGTAAAACCTAAAGGGAAAGACCTAGCACCAAATCCAATTTGCCATCTGATCTAACTTCTGGAGGCAGTCAAAATGAGTATTTGAATTCTTCCCTACCTTATTCCTGTGCTGAGATACAGGCTGCTCCAACCTGCTGTAAAATGCTTGATTTCGAGAGTGAGCGAAACTAATGAAAACATTGTTGGGGTAAAACCTAAAGGGAAAGACCTAGCACCAAATCCAATTTGCCATCTGATCTAACTTCTGGAGGCAGTCAAAATGAGTATTTGAATTCTTCCCTACCTTATTCCTGTGCTGAGATACAGGCTGCTCCAACCTGCTGTAAAATGCTTGATTTCGAGAGTGAGCGAAACTAATGAAAACATTGTTGGGGTAAAACCTAAAGGGAAAGACCTAGCACCAAATCCAATTTGCCATCTGATCTAACTACTGGAGGCAGTCAAAATGATCCTTAGAATTCTTCCCTACCTTATTCCTGTGCTGAGATACAGGCTGCTCCAACCTGCTGTAAAATGCTTGATTTCGAGAGTGAGCGAAACTAATGAAAACATTGTTGGGGTAAAACCTAAAGGGAAAGACCTAGCACCAAATCCAATTTGCCATCTGATCTAACTTCTGGAGGCAGTCAAAATGAGTATTTGAATTCTTCCCTACCTTATTCCTGTGCTGAGATACAGGCTGCTCCAACCTGCTGTAAAATGCTTGATTTCGAGAGTGAGCGAAACTAATGAAAACATTGTTGGGGTAAAACCTAAAGGGAAAGACCTAGCACCAAATCCAATTTGCCATCTGATCTAACTTCTGGAGGCAGTCAAAATGAGTATTTGAATTCTTCCCTACCTTATTCCTGTGCTGAGATACAGGCTGCTCCAACCTGCTGTAAAATGCTTGATTTCGAGAGTGAGTGAAACTAATGAAAACATTGTTGGGGTAAAACCTAAAGGGAAAGACCTAGCACCAAATCCAATTTGCCATCTGATCTAACTTCTGGAGGCAGTCAAAATGAGTATTTGAATTCTTCCCTACCTTATTCCTGTGCTGAGATACAGGCTGCTCCAACCTGCTGTAAAATGCTTGATTTCGAGAGTGAGCGAAACTAATGAAAACATTGTTGGGGTAAAACCTAAAGGGAAAGACCTAGCACCAAATCCAATTTGCCATCTGATCTAACTTCTGGAGGCAGTCAAAATGAGTATTTGAATTCTTCCCTACCTTATTCCTGTGCTGAGATACAGGCTGCTCCAACCTGCTGTAAAATGCTTGATTTCGAGAGTGAGCGAAACTAATGAAAACATTGTTGGGGTAAAACCTAAAGGGAAAGACCTAGCACCAAATCCAATTTGCCATCTGATCTAACTTCTGGAGGCAGTCAAAATGAGTATTTGAATTCTTCCCTACCTTATTCCTGTGCTGAGATACAGGCTGCTCCAACCTGCTGTAAAATGCTTGATTTCGAGAGTGAGAGAAACTAATGAAAACATTGTTGGGGTAAAACCTAAAGGGAAAGACCTAGCACCAAATCCAATTTGCCATCTGATCTAACTTCTGGAGGCAGTCAAAATGAGTATTTGAATTCTTCCCTACCTTATTCCTGTGCTGAGATACAGGCTGCTCCAACCTGCTGTAAAATGCTTGATTTCCAGAGTGAGCGAAACTAATGAAAACATTGTTGGGGTAAAACCTAAAGGGAAAGACCTAGCACCAAATCCAATTTGCCATCTGATCTAACTTCTGGAGGCAGTCAAAATGAGTATTTGAATTCTTCCCTACCTTATTCCTGTGCTGAGATACAGGCTGCTCCAACCTGCTGTAAAATGCTTGATTTCGAGAGTGAGCGAAACTAATGAAAACATTGTTGGGGTAAAACCTAAAGGGAAAGACCTAGCACCAAATCCAATTTGCCATCTGATCTAACTTCTGGAGGCAGTCAAAATGAGTATTTGAATTCTTCCCTACCTTATTCCTGTGCTGAGATACAGGCTGCTCCAACCTGCTGTAAAATGCTTGATTTCGAGAGTGAGCGAAACTAATGAAAACATTGTTGGGGTAAAACCTAAAGGGAAAGACCTAGCACCAAATCCAATTTGCCATCTGATCTAACTTCTGGAGGCAGTCAAAATGAGTATTTGAATTCTTCCCTACCTTATTCCTGTGCTGAGATACAGGCTGCTCCAACCTGCTGTAAAATGCTTGATTTCGAGAGTGAGCGAAACTAATGAAAACATTGTTGGGGTAAAACCTAAAGGGAAAGACCTAGCACCAAATCCAATTTGCCATCTGATCTAACTACTGGAGGCAGTCAAAATGATCCTTAGAATTCTTCCCTACCTTATTCCTGTGCTGAGATACAGGCTGCTCCATCCTGCTGTAAAATGCTTGATTTCCAGAGTGAGCGAAACTAATGAAAACATTGTTGGGGTAAAACCTAAAGGGAAAGACCTAGCACCAAATCCAATTTGCCATCTGATCTAACTTCTGGAGGCAGTCAAAATGATCCTTAGAATTCTTCCCTACCTTATTCCTGTGCTGAGATACAGGCTGCTCCAACCTGCTGTAAAATGCTTGATTTCGAGAGTGAGCAAAACTAATGAAAACATTGTTGGGGTAAAACCTAAAGGGAAAGACCTAGCACCAAATCCAATTTGCCATCTGATCTAACTTCTGGAGGCAGTCAAAATGATCCTTAGAATTCTTCCCTACCTTATTCCTGTGCTGAGATACAGGCTGCTCCAACCTGCTGTAAAATGCTTGATTTCGAGAGTGAGCGAAACTAATGAAAACATTGTTGGGGTAAAACCTAAAGGGAAAGACCTAGCACCAAATCCAATTTGCCATCTGATCTAACTTCTGGAGGCAGTCAAAATGAGTATTTGAATTCTTCCCTACCTTATTCCTGTGCTGAGATACAGGCTGCTCCAACCTGCTGTAAAATGCTTGATTTCGAGAGTGAGCGAAACTAATGAAAACATTGTTGGGGTAAAACCTAAAGGGAAAGACCTAGCACCAAATCCAATTTGCCATCTGATCTAACTTCTGGAGGCAGTCAAAATGATCCTTAGAATTCTTCCCTACCTTATTCCTGTGCTGAGATACAGGCTGCTCCAACCTGCTGTAAAAATGCTTGATTTCGAGAGTGAGCGAAACTAATGAAAACATTGTTGGGGTAAAACCTAAAGGGAAAGACCTAGCACCAAATACAATTTGCCATCTGATCTAACTTCTGGAGGCAGTCAAAATGATCCTTAGAATTCTTCCCTACCTTATTCCTGTGCTGAGATACAGGCTGCTCCAACCTGCTGTAAAATGCTTGATTTCGAGAGTGAGCGAAACTAATGAAAACATTGTTGGGGTAAAACCTAAAGGGAAAGACCTAGCACCAAATCCAATTTGCCATCTGATCTAACTTCTGGAGGCAGTCAAAATGAGTATTTGAATTCTTCCCTACCTTATTCCTGTGCTGAGATACAGGCTGCTCCAACCTGCTGTAAAATGCTTGATTTCGAGAGTGAGCGAAACTAATGAAAACATTGTTGGGGTAAAACCTAAAGGGAAAGACCTAGCACCAAATCCAATTTGCCATCTGATCTAACTTCTGGAGGCAGTCAAAATGAGTATTTGAATTCTTCCCTACCTTATTCCTGTGCTGAGATACAGGCTGCTCCAACCTGCTGTAAAATGCTTGATTTCGAGAGTGAGCGAAACTAATGAAAACATTGTTGGGGGTAAAACCTAAAGGGAAAGACCTAGCACCAAATCCAATTTGCCATCTGATCTAACTACTGGAGGCAGTCAAAATGATCCTTAGAATTCTTCCCTACCTTATTCCTGTGCTGAGATACAGGCTGCTCCAACCTGCTGTAAAAATGCTTGATTTCGAGAGTGAGCGAAACTAATGAAAACATTGTTGGGGTAAAACCTAAAGGGAAAGACCTAGCACCAAATCCAATTTGCCATCTGATCTAACTTCTGGAGGCAGTCAAAATGAGTATTTGAATTCTTCCCTACCTTATTCCTGTGCTGAGATACAGGCTGCTCCAACCTGCTGTAAAATGCTTGATTTCGAGAGTGAGCGAAACTAATGAAAACATTGTTGGGGTAAAACCTAAAGGGAAAGACCTAGCACCAAATCCAATTTGCCATCTGATCTAACTTCTGGAGGCAGTCAAAATGAGTATTTGAATTCTTCCCTACCTTATTCCTGTGCTGAGATACAGGCTGCTCCAACCTGCTGTAAAATGCTTGATTTCGAGAGTGAGCGAAACTAATGAAAACATTGTTGGGGTAAAACCTAAAGGGAAAGACCTAGCACCAAATCCAATTTGCCATCTGATCTAACTTCTGGAGGCAGTCAAAATGATCCTTAGAATTCTTCCCTACCTTATTCCTGTGCTGAGATACAGGCTGCTCCAACCTGCTGTAAAATGCTTGATTTCGAGAGTGAGCGAAACTAATGAAAACATTGTTGGGGTAAAACCTAAAGGGAAAGACCTAGCACCAAATCCAATTTGCCATCTGATCTAACTTCTGGAGGCAGTCAAAATGAGTATTTGAATTCTTCCCTACCTTATTCCTGTGCTGAGATACAGGCTGCTCCAACCTGCTGTAAAATGCTTGATTTCGAGAGTGAGCGAAACTAATGAAAACATTGTTGGGGTAAAACCTAAAGGGAAAGACCTAGCACCAAATCCAATTTGCCATCTGATCTAACTTCTGGAGGCAGTCAAAATGATCCTTAGAATTCTTCCCTACCTTATTCCTGTGCTGAGATACAGGCTGCTCCAACCTGCTGTAAAATGCTTGATTTCGAGAGTGAGCGAAACTAATGAAAACATTGTTGGGGTAAAACCTAAAGGGAAAGACCTAGCACCAAATCCAATTTG
>NW_027143899.1:0-45679 GCF_026170545.1 Melanerpes formicivorus
TGCCATCTGATCTAACTTCTGGAGGCAGTCAAAATGATCCTTAGAATTCTTCCCTACCTTATTCCTGTGCTGAGATACAGGCTGCTCCAACCTGCTGTAAAATGCTTGATTTCGAGAGTGAGCGAAACTAATGAAAACATTGTTGGGGTAAAACCTAAAGGGAAAGACCTAGCACCAAATCCAATTTGCCATCTGATCTAACTTCTGGAGGGCAGTCAAAATGAGCATTTGAATTCTTCCCTACCTTATTCCTGTGCTGAGATACAGGCTGCTCCAACCTGCTGTAAAATGCTTGATTTCGAGAGTGAGCGAAACTAATGAAAACATTGTTGGGGGTAAAACCTAAAGGGAAAGACCTAGCACCAAATCCAATTTGCCATCTGATCTAACTTCTGGAGGCAGTCAAAATGAGCCTTAGAATTCTTCCCTACCTTATTCCTGTGCTGAGATACAGGCTGCTCCAACCTGCTGTAAAATGCTTGATTTCGAGAGTGAGCGAAACTAATGAAAACATTGTTGGGGTAAAACCTAAAGGGAAAGACCTAGCACCAAATCCAATTTGCCATCTGATCTAACTTCTGGAGGCAGTCAAAATGATCCTTAGAATTCTTCCCTACCTTATTCCTGTGCTGAGATACAGGCTGCTCCAACCTGCTGTAAAATGCTTGATTTCGAGAGTGAGCGAAGCTAATGAAAACATTGTTGGGGTAAAACCTAAAGGGAAAGACCTAGCACCAAATCCAATTTGCCATCTGATCTAACTTCTGGAGGCAGTCAAAATGATCCTTAGAATTCTTCCCTACCTTATTCCTGTGCTGAGATACAGGCTGCTCCAACCTGCTGTAAAATGCTTGATTTCGAGAGTGAGCGAAACTAATGAAAACATTGTTGGGGTAAAACCTAAAGGGAAAGACCTAGCACCAAATCCAATTTGCCATCTGATCTAACTTCTGGAGGCAGTCAAAATGATCCTTAGAATTCTTCCCTACCTTATTCCTGTGCTGAGATACAGGCTGCTCCAACCTGCTGTAAAATGCTTGATTTCGAGAGTGAGCGAAACTAATGAAAACATTGTTGGGGTAAAACCTAAAGGAAAGACCTAGCACCAAATCCAATTTGCCATCTGATCTAACTTCTGGAGGCAGTCAAAATGATCCTTAGAATTCTTCCCTACCTTATTCCTGTGCTGAGATACAGGCTGCTCCAACCTGCTGTAAAATGCTTGATTTCGAGAGTGAGCGAAACTAATGAAAACATTGTTGGGGTAAAACCTAAAGGGAAAGACCTAGCACCAAATCCAATTTGCCATCTGATCTAACTTCTGGAGGCAGTCAAAATGAGCCTTAGAATTCTTCCCTACCTTATTCCTGTGCTGAGATACAGGCTGCTCCAACCTGCTGTAAAATGCTTGATTTCGAGAGTGAGCGAAACTAATGAAAACATTGTTGGGGTAAAACCTAAAGGGAAAGACCTAGCACCAAATCCAATTTGCCATCTGATCTAACTTCTGGAGGCAGTCAAAATGATCCTTAGAATTCTTCCCTACCTTATTCCTGTGCTGAGATACAGGCTGCTCCAACCTGCTGTAAAATGCTTGATTTCGAGAGTGAGCGAAACTAATGAAAACATTGTTGGGGTAAAACCTAAAGGGAAAGACCTAGCACCAAATCCAATTTGCCATCTGATCTAACTTCTGGAGGCAGTCAAAATGATCCTTAGAATTCTTCCCTACCTTATTTCTCTGCTGAGACACAGGCTGCTCCAACCTGCTGTAAAATGCTTGATTTCGAGAGTGAGCGAAACTAATGAAAACATTGTTGGGGTAAAACCTAAAGGGAAAGACCTAGCACCAAATCCAATTTGCCATCTGATCTAACTTCTGGAGGCAGTCAAAATGATCCTTAGAATTCTTCCCTACCTTATTCCTGTGCTGAGATACAGGCTGCTCCAACCTGCTGTAAAATGCTTGATTTCGAGAGTGAGCGAAACTAATGAAAACATTGTTGGGGTAAAACCTAAAGGGAAAGACCTAGCACCAAATCCAATTTGCCATCTGATCTAACTTCTGGAGGCAGTCAAAATGAGCCTTAGAATTCTTCCCTACCTTATTCCTGTGCTGAGATACAGGCTGCTCCAACCTGCTGTAAAATGCTTGATTTCGAGAGTGAGCGAAACTAATGAAAACATTGTTGGGGTAAAACCTAAAGGGAAAGACCTAGCACCAAATCCAATTTGCCATCTGATCTAACTTCTGGAGGCAGTCAAAATGATCCTTAGAATTCTTCCCTACCTTATTCCTGTGCTGAGATACAGGCTGCTCCAACCTGCTGTAAAATGCTTGATTTCGAGAGTGAGCGAAACTAATGAAAACATTGTTGGGGTAAAACCTAAAGGGAAAGACCTAGCACCAAATCCAATTTGCCATCTGATCTAACTTCTGGAGGCAGTCAAAATGAGCCTTAGAATTCTTCCCTACCTTATTCCTGTGCTGAGATACAGGCTGCTCCAACCTGCTGTAAAATGCTTGATTTCGAGAGTGAGCGAAACTAATGAAAACATTGTTGGGGTAAAACCTAAAGGGAAAGACCTAGCACCAAATCCAATTTGCCATCTGATCTAACTTCTGGAGGCAGTCAAAATGAGCCTTAGAATTCTTCCCTACCTTATTCCTGTGCTGAGATACAGGCTGCTCCAACCTGCTGTAAAATGCTTGATTTCGAGAGTGAGCGAAACTAATGAAAACATTGTTGGGGTAAAACCTAAAGGGAAAGACCTAGCACCAAATCCAATTTGCCATCTGATCTAACTTCTGGAGGCAGTCAAAATGAGCCTTAGAATTCTTCCCTACCTTATTCCTGTGCTGAGATACAGGCTGCTCCAACCTGCTGTAAAATGCTTGATTTCGAGAGTGAGCGAAACTAATGAAAACATTGTTGGGGTAAAACCTAAAGGGAAAGACCTAGCACCAAATCCAATTTGCCATCTGATCTAACTTCTGGAGGCAGTCAAAATGAGCCTTAGAATTCTTCCCTACCTTATTCCTGTGCTGAGATACAGGCTGCTCCAACCTGCTGTAAAATGCTTGATTTCGAGAGTGAGCGAAACTAATGAAAACATTGTTGGGGTAAAACCTAAAGGGAAAGACCTAGCACCAAATCCAATTTGCCATCTGATCTAACTTCTGGAGGCAGTCAAAATGAGCATTTGAATTCATCCCTACCTTATTCCTGTGCTGAGATACAGGCTGCTCCAACCTGCTGTAAAATGCTTGATTTCGAGAGTGAGCGAAACTAATGAAAACATTGTTGGGGTAAAACCTAAAGGGAAAGACCTAGCACCAAATCCAATTTGCCATCTGATCTAACTTCTGGAGGCAGTCAAAATGATCCTTAGAATTCTTCCCTACCTTATTCCTGTGCTGAGATACAGGCTGCTCCAACCTGCTGTAAAATGCTTGATTTCGAGAGTGAGCGAAACTAATGAAAACATTGTTGGGGTAAAACCTAAAGGGAAAGACCTAGCACCAAATCCAATTTGCCATCTGATCTAACTTCTGGAGGCAGTCAAAATGATCCTTAGAATTCTTCCCTACCTTATTCCTGTGCTGAGATACAGGCTGCTCCAACCTGCTGTAAAATGCTTGATTTCGAGAGTGAGCGAAGCTAATGAAAACATTGTTGGGGTAAAACCTAAAGGGAAAGACCTAGCACCAAATCCAATTTGCCATCTGATCTAACTTCTGGAGGCAGTCAAAATGAGCATTTGAATTCTTCCCTACCTTATTCCTGTGCTGAGATACAGGCTGCTCCAACCTGCTGTAAAATGCTTGATTTCGAGAGTGAGCGAAACTAATGAAAACATTGTTGGGGTAAAACCTAAAGGGAAAGACCTAGCACCAAATCCAATTTGCCATCTGATCTAACTTCTGGAGGCAGTCAAAATGAGCCTTAGAATTCTTCCCTACCTTATTCCTGTGCTGAGATACAGGCTGCTCCAACCTGCTGTAAAATGCTTGATTTCGAGAGTGAGCGAAACTAATGAAAACATTGTTGGGGTAAAACCTAAAGGGAAAGACCTAGCACCAAATCCAATTTGCCATCTGATCTAACTTCTGGAGGCAGTCAAAATGAGCCTTAGAATTCTTCCCTACCTTATTCCTGTGCTGAGATACAGGCTGCTCCAACCTGCTGTAAAATGCTTGATTTCGAGAGTGAGCGAAACTAATGAAAACATTGTTGGGGTAAAACCTAAAGGGAAAGACCTAGCACCAAATCCAATTTGCCATCTGATCTAACTTCTGGAGGCAGTCAAAATGAGCATTTGAATTCATCCCTACCTTATTCCTGTGCTGAGATACAGGCTGCTCCAACCTGCTGTAAAATGCTTGATTTCGAGAGTGAGCGAAACTAATGAAAACATTGTTGGGGTAAAACCTAAAGGGAAAGACCTAGCACCAAATCCAATTTGCCATCTGATCTAACTTCTGGAGGCAGTCAAAATGATCCTTAGAATTCTTCCCTACCTTATTCCTGTGCTGAGATACAGGCTGCTCCAACCTGCTGTAAAATGCTTGATTTCGAGAGTGAGCGAAACTAATGAAAACATTGTTGGGGTAAAACCTAAAGGGAAAGACCTAGCACCAAATCCAATTTGCCATCTGATCTAACTTCTGGAGGCAGTCAAAATGAGCCTTAGAATTCTTCCCTACCTTATTCCTGTGCTGAGATACAGGCTGCTCCAACCTGCTGTAAAATGCTTGATTTCGAGAGTGAGCGAAGCTAATGAAAACATTGTTGGGGTAAAACCTAAAGGGAAAGACCTAGCACCAAATCCAATTTGCCATCTGATCTAACTTCTGGAGGCAGTCGAAATGATCCTTAGAATTCTTCCCTACCTTATTCCTGTGCTGAGATACAGGCTGCTCCAACCTGCTGTAAAATGCTTGATTTCGAGAGTGAGCGAAACTAATGAAAACATTGTTGGGGTAAAACCTAAAGGGAAAGACCTAGCACCAAATCCAATTTGCCATCTGATCTAACTTCTGGAGGCAGTCAAAATGAGCATTTGAATTCTTCCCTACCTTATTCCTGTGCTGAGATACAGGCTGCTCCAACCTGCTGTAAAATGCTTGATTTCGAGAGTGAGCGAAACTAATGAAAACATTGTTGGGGTAAAACCTAAAGGGAAAGACCTAGCACCAAATCCAATTTGCCATCTGATCTAACTTCTGGAGGCAGTCAAAATGAGCCTTAGAATTCTTCCCTACCTTATTCCTGTGCTGAGATACAGGCTGCTCCAACCTGCTGTAAAATGCTTGATTTCGAGAGTGAGCGAAACTAATGAAAACATTGTTGGGGTAAAACCTAAAGGGAAAGACCTAGCACCAAATCCAATTTGCCATCTGATCTAACTTCTGGAGGCAGTCAAAATGATCCTTAGAATTCTTCCCTACCTTATTCCTGTGCTGAGATACAGGCTGCTCCAACCTGCTGTAAAATGCTTGATTTCGAGAGTGAGCGAAACTAATGAAAACATTGTTGGGGGTAAAACCTAAAGGGAAAGACCTAGCACCAAATCCAATTTGCCATCTGATCTAACTTCTGGAGGCAGTCAAAATGAGCCTTAGAATTCTTCCCTACCTTATTCCTGTGCTGAGATACAGGCTGCTCCAACCTGCTGTAAAATGCTTGATTTCGAGAGTGAGCGAAACTAATGAAAACATTGTTGGGGTAAAACCTAAAGGGAAAGACCTAGCACCAAATCCAATTTGCCATCTGATCTAACTTCTGGAGGCAGTCCAAAATGAGCCTTAGAATTCTTCCCTACCTTATTCCTGTGCTGAGATACAGGCTGCTCCAACCTGCTGTAAAATGCTTGATTTCGAGAGTGAGCGAAACTAATGAAAACATTGTTGGGGTAAAACCTAAAGGGAAAGACCTAGCACCAAATCCAATTTGCCATCTGATCTAACTTCTGGAGGCAGTCAAAATGATCCTTAGAATTCTTCCCTACCTTATTCCTCTGCTGAGACACAGGCTGCTCCAACCTGCTGTAAAATGCTTGATTTCGAGAGTGAGCGAAACTAATGAAAACATTGTTGGGGTAAAACCTAAAGGGAAAGACCTAGCACCAAATCCAATTTGCCATCTGATCTAACTTCTGGAGGCAGTCAAAATGAGCCTTAGAATTCTTCCCTACCTTATTCCTGTGCTGAGATACAGGCTGCTCCAACTGCTGTAAAATGCTTGATTTCGAGAGTGAGCGAAACTAATGAAAACATTGGTGGGGTAAAACCTAAAGGGAAAGACCTAGCACCAAATCCAATTTGCCATCTGATCTAACTTCTGGAGGCAGTCAAAATGAGCCTTAGAATTCTTCCCTACCTTATTCCTGTGCTGAGATACAGGCTGCTCCAACCTGCTGTAAAATGCTTGATTTCGAGAGTGAGCGAAACTAATGAAAACATTGTTGGGGTAAAACCTAAAGGGAAAGACCTAGCACCAAATCCAATTTGCCATCTGATCTAACTTCTGGAGGCAGTCAAAATGAGCCTTAGAATTCTTCCCTACCTTATTCCTGTGCTGAGATACAGGCTGCTCCAACCTGCTGTAAAATGCTTGATTTCGAGAGTGAGCGAAACTAATGAAAACATTGTTGGGGTAAAACCTAAAGGGAAAGACCTAGCACCAAATCCAATTTGCCATCTGATCTAACTTCTGGAGGCAGTCAAAATGAGCATTTGAATTCTTCCCTACCTTATTCCTGTGCTGAGATACAGGCTGCTCCAACCTGCTGTAAAATGCTTGATTTCGAGAGTGAGCGAAACTAATGAAAACATTGTTGGGGTAAAACCTAAAGGGAAAGACCTAGCACCAAATCCAATTTGCCATCTGATCTAACTTCTGGAGGCAGTCAAAATGAGCCTTAGAATTCTTCCCTACCTTATTCCTGTGCTGAGATACAGGCTGCTCCAACCTGCTGTAAAATGCTTGATTTCGGAGAGTGAGCGAAACTAATGAAAACATTGTTGGGGTAAAACCTAAAGGGAAAGACCTAGCACCAAATCCAATTTGCCATCTGATCTAACTTCTGGAGGCAGTCAAAATGAGCATTTGAATTCTTCCCTATCTTATTCCTGTGCTGAGATACAGGCTGCTCCAACCTGCTGTAAAATGCTTGATTTCGAGAGTGAGCGAAACTAATGAAAACATTGTTGGGGTAAAACCTAAAGGGAAAGACCTAGCACCAAATCCAATTTGCCATCTGATCTAACTTCTGGAGGCAGTCAAAATGATCCTTAGAATTCTTCCCTACCTTATTCCTGTGCTGAGATACAGGCTGCTCCAACCTGCTGTAAAATGCTTGATTTCGAGAGTGAGCGAAACTAATGAAAACATTGTTGGGGTAAAACCTAAAGGGAAAGACCTAGCACCAAATCCAATTTGCCATCTGATCTAACTTCTGGAGGCAGTCAAAATGAGCCTTAGAATTCTTCCCTACCTTATTCCTGTGCTGAGATACAGGCTGCTCCAACCTGCTGTAAAATGCTTGATTTCGAGAGTGAGCGAAACTAATGAAAACATTGTTGGGGTAAAACCTAAAGGGAAAGACCTAGCACCAAATCCAATTTGCCATCTGATCTAACTTCTGGAGGCAGTCAAAATGATCCTTAGAATTCTTCCCTACCTTATTCCTGTGCTGAGATACAGGCTGCTCCAACCTGCTGTAAAATGCTTGATTTCGAGAGTGAGCGAAGCTAATGAAAACATTGTTGGGGTAAAACCTAAAGGGAAAGACCTAGCACCAAATCCAATTTGCCATCTGATCTAACTTCTGGAGGCAGTCAAAATGATCCTTAGAATTCTTCCCTACCTTATTCCTCTGCTGAGACACAGGCTGCTCCAACCTGCTGTAAAATGCTTGATTTCGAGAGTGAGCGAAACTAATGAAAACATTGTTGGGGTAAAACCTAAAGGGAAAGACCTAGCACCAAATCCAATTTGCCATCTGATCTAACTTCTGGAGGCAGTCAAAATGATCCTTAGAATTCTTCCCTACCTTATTCCTGTGCTGAGATACAGGCTGCTCCAACCTGCTGTAAAATGCTTGATTTCGAGAGTGAGCGAAACTAATGAAAACATTGTTGGGGTAAAACCTAAAGGGAAAGACCTAGCACCAAATCCAAATTTGCCATCTGATCTAACTTCTGGAGGCAGTCAAAATGATCCTTAGAATTCTTCCCTACCTTATTCCTGTGCTGAGATACAGGCTGCTCCAACCTGCTGTAAAATGCTTGATTTCGAGAGTGAGCGAAACTAATGAAAACATTGTTGGGGTAAAACCTAAAGGGAAAGACCTAGCACCAAATCCAATTTGCCATCTGATCTAACTTCTGGAGGCAGTCAAAATGAGCCTTAGAATTCTTCCCTACCTTATTCCTGTGCTGAGATACAGGCTGCTCCAACCTGCTGTAAAATGCTTGATTTCGAGAGTGAGCGAAACTAATGAAAACATTGTTGGGGTAAAACCTAAAGGGAAAGACCTAGCACCAAATCCAATTTGCCATCTGATCTAACTTCTGGAGGCAGTCAAAATGAGCCTTAGAATTCTTCCCTACCTTATTCCTGTGCTGAGATACAGGCTGCTCCAACCTGCTGTAAAATGCTTGATTTCGAGAGTGAGCGAAACTAATGAAAACATTGTTGGGGTAAAACCTAAAGGGAAAGACCTAGCACCAAATCCAATTTGCCATCTGATCTAACTTCTGGAGGCAGTCAAAATGAGCCTTAGAATTCTTCCCTACCTTATTCCTGTGCTGAGATACAGGCTGCTCCAACCTGCTGTAAAATGCTTGATTTCGAGAGTGAGCGAAACTAATGAAAACATTGTTGGGGTAAAACCTAAAGGGAAAGACCTAGCACCAAATCCAATTTGCCATCTGATCTAACTTCTGGAGGCAGTCAAAATGAGCATTTGAATTCATCCCTACCTTATTCCTGTGCTGAGATACAGGCTGCTCCAACCTGCTGTAAAATGCTTGATTTCGAGAGTGAGCGAAACTAATGAAAACATTGTTGGGGTAAAACCTAAAGGGAAAGACCTAGCACCAAATCCAATTTGCCATCTGATCTAACTTCTGGAGGCAGTCAAAATGAGCCTTAGAATTCTTCCCTACCTTATTCCTGTGCTGAGATACAGGCTGCTCCAACCTGCTGTAAAATGCTTGATTTCGAGAGTGAGCGAAACTAATGAAAACATTGTTGGGGGTAAAACCTAAAGGGAAAGACCTAGCACCAAATCCAATTTGCCATCTGATCTAACTTCTGGAGGCAGTCAAAATGAGCCTTAGAATTCTTCCCTACCTTATTCCTGTGCTGAGATACAGGCTGCTCCAACCTGCTGTAAAATGCTTGATTTCGAGAGTGAGCGAAGCTAATGAAAACATTGTTGGGGTAAAACCTAAAGGGAAAGACCTAGCACCAAATCCAATTTGCCATCTGATCTAACTTCTGGAGGCAGTCGAAATGATCCTTAGAATTCTTCCCTACCTTATTCCTGTGCTGAGATACAGGCTGCTCCAACCTGCTGTAAAATGCTTGATTTCGAGAGTGAGCGAAACTAATGAAAACATTGTTGGGGTAAAACCTAAAGGGAAAGACCTAGCACCAAATCCAATTTGCCATCTGATCTAACTTCTGGAGGCAGTCAAAATGAGCATTTGAATTCTTCCCTACCTTATTCCTGTGCTGAGATACAGGCTGCTCCAACCTGCTGTAAAATGCTTGATTTCGAGAGTGAGCGAAACTAATGAAAACATTGTTGGGGTAAAACCTAAAGGGAAAGACCTAGCACCAAATCCAATTTGCCATCTGATCTAACTTCTGGAGGCAGTCAAAATGAGCCTTAGAATTCTTCCCTACCTTATTCCTGTGCTGAGATACAGGCTGCTCCAACCTGCTGTAAAATGCTTGATTTCGAGAGTGAGCGAAACTAATGAAAACATTGTTGGGGTAAAACCTAAAGGGAAAGACCTAGCACCAAATCCAATTTGCCATCTGATCTAACTTCTGGAGGCAGTCAAAATGATCCTTAGAATTCTTCCCTACCTTATTCCTGTGCTGAGATACAGGCTGCTCCAACCTGCTGTAAAATGCTTGATTTCGAGAGTGAGCGAAACTAATGAAAACATTGTTGGGGTAAAACCTAAAGGGAAAGACCTAGCACCAAATCCAATTTGCCATCTGATCTAACTTCTGGAGGCAGTCAAAATGAGCCTTAGAATTCTTCCCTACCTTATTCCTGTGCTGAGATACAGGCTGCTCCAACCTGCTGTAAAATGCTTGATTTCGAGAGTGAGCGAAGCTAATGAAAACATTGTTGGGGTAAAACCTAAAGGGAAAGACCTAGCACCAAATCCAATTTGCCATCTGATCTAACTTCTGGAGGCAGTCAAAATGAGCCTTAGAATTCTTCCCTACCTTATTCCTGTGCTGAGATACAGGCTGCTCCAACCTGCTGTAAAATGCTTGATTTCGAGAGTGAGCGAAACTAATGAAAACATTGTTGGGGTAAAAACCTAAAGGGAAAGACCTAGCACCAAATCCAATTTGCCATCTGATCTAACTTCTGGAGGCAGTCAAAATGATCCTTAGAATTCTTCCCTACCTTATTCCTGTGCTGAGATACAGGCTGCTCCAACCTGCTGTAAAATGCTTGATTTCGAGAGTGAGCGAAACTAATGAAAACATTGTTGGGGTAAAACCTAAAGGGAAAGACCTAGCACCAAATCCAATTTGCCATCTGATCTAACTTCTGGAGGCAGTCAAAATGATCCTTAGAATTCTTCCCTACCTTATTCCTGTGCTGAGATACAGGCTGCTCCAACCTGCTGTAAAATGCTTGATTTCGAGAGTGAGCGAAACTAATGAAAACATTGTTGGGGTAAAACCTAAAGGGAAAGACCTAGCACCAAATCCAATTTGCCATCTGATCTAACTTCTGGAGGCAGTCAAAATGAGCCTTAGAATTCTTCCCTACCTTATTCCTGTGCTGAGATACAGGCTGCTCCAACCTGCTGTAAAATGCTTGATTTCGAGAGTGAGCGAAACTAATGAAAACATTGTTGGGGTAAAACCTAAAGGGAAAGACCTAGCACCAAATCCAATTTGCCATCTGATCTAACTTCTGGAGGCAGTCAAAATGAGCCTTAGAATTCTTCCCTACCTTATTCCTGTGCTGAGATACAGGCTGCTCCAACCTGCTGTAAAATGCTTGATTTCGAGAGTGAGCGAAACTAATGAAAACATTGTTGGGGTAAAACCTAAAGGGAAAGACCTAGCACCAAATCCAATTTGCCATCTGATCTAACTTCTGGAGGCAGTCAAAATGATCCTTAGAATTCTTCCCTACCTTATTCCTCTGCTGAGACACACGCTGCTCCAACCTGCTGTAAAATGCTTGATTTCGAGAGTGAGCGAAACTAATGAAAACATTGTTGGGGTAAAACCTAAAGGGAAAGACCTAGCACCAAATCCAATTTGCCATCTGATCTAACTTCTGGAGGCAGTCAAAATGAGCCTTAGAATTCTTCCCTACCTTATTCCTGTGCTGAGATACAGGCTGCTCCAACCTGCTGTAAAATGCTTGATTTCGAGAGTGAGCGAAACTAATGAAAACATTGTTGGGGTAAAACCTAAAGGGAAAGACCTAGCACCAAATCCAATTTGCCATCTGATCTAACTTCTGGAGGCAGTCAAAATGAGCCTTAGAATTCTTCCCTACCTTATTCCTGTGCTGAGATACAGGCTGCTCCAACCTGCTGTAAAATGCTTGATTTCGAGAGTGAGCGAAACTAATGAAAACATTGTTGGGGTAAAACCTAAAGGGAAAGACCTAGCACCAAATCCAATTTGCCATCTGATCTAACTTCTGGAGGCAGTCAAAATGAGCCTTAGAATTCTTCCCTACCTTATTCCTGTGCTGAGATACAGGCTGCTCCAACCTGCTGTAAAATGCTTGATTTCGAGAGTGAGCGAAACTAATGAAAACATTGTTGGGGTAAAACCTAAAGGGAAAGACCTAGCACCAAATCCAATTTGCCATCTGATCTAACTTCTGGAGGCAGTCAAAATGAGCATTTGAATTCTTCCCTACCTTATTCCTGTGCTGAGATACAGGCTGCTCCAACCTGCTGTAAAATGCTTGATTTCGAGAGTGAGCGAAACTAATGAAAACATTGTTGGGGTAAAACCTAAAGGGAAAGACCTAGCACCAAATCCAATTTGCCATCTGATCTAACTTCTGGAGGCAGTCAAAATGAGCCTTAGAATTCTTCCCTACCTTATTCCTGTGCTGAGATACAGGCTGCTCCAACCTGCTGTAAAATGCTTGATTTCGAGAGTGAGCGAAACTAATGAAAACATTGTTGGGGTAAAACCTAAAGGGAAAGACCTAGCACCAAATCCAATTTGCCATCTGATCTAACTTCTGGAGGCAGTCAAAATGAGCATTTGAATTCTTCCCTATCTTATTCCTGTGCTGAGATACAGGCTGCTCCAACCTGCTGTAAAATGCTTGATTTCGAGAGTGAGCGAAACTAATGAAAACATTGTTGGGGTAAAACCTAAAGGGAAAGACCTAGCACCAAATCCAATTTGCCATCTGATCTAACTTCTGGAGGCAGTCAAAATGATCCTTAGAATTCTTCCCTACCTTATTCCTGTGCTGAGATACAGGCTGCTCCAACCTGCTGTAAAATGCTTGATTTCGAGAGTGAGCGAAACTAATGAAAACATTGTTGGGGTAAAACCTAAAGGGAAAGACCTAGCACCAAATCCAATTTGCCATCTGATCTAACTTCTGGAGGCAGTCAAAATGAGCCTTAGAATTCTTCCCTACCTTATTCCTGTGCTGAGATACAGGCTGCTCCAACCTGCTGTAAAATGCTTGATTTCGAGAGTGAGCGAAACTAATGAAAACATTGTTGGGGTAAAACCTAAAGGGAAAGACCTAGCACCAAATCCAATTTGCCATCTGATCTAACTTCTGGAGGCAGTCAAAATGATCCTTAGAATTCTTCCCTACCTTATTCCTGTGCTGAGATACAGGCTGCTCCAACCTGCTGTAAAATGCTTGATTTCGAGAGTGAGCAAAGCTAATGAAAACATTGTTGGGGTAAAACCTAAAGGGAAAGACCTAGCACCAAATCCAATTTGCCATCTGATCTAACTTCTGGAGGCAGTCAAAATGATCCTTAGAATTCTTCCCTACCTTATTCCTCTGCTGAGACACAGGCTGCTCCAACCTGCTGTAAAATGCTTGATTTCGAGAGTGAGCGAAACTAATGAAAACATTGTTGGGGTAAAACCTAAAGGGAAAGACCTAGCACCAAATCCAATTTGCCATCTGATCTAACTTCTGGAGGCAGTCAAAATGATCCTTAGAATTCTTCCCTACCTTATTCCTGTGCTGAGATACAGGCTGCTCCAACCTGCTGTAAAATGCTTGATTTCGAGAGTGAGCGAAACTAATGAAAACATTGTTGGGGTAAAACCTAAAGGGAAAGACCTAGCACCAAATCCAATTTGCCATCTGATCTAACTTCTGGAGGCAGTCAAAATGATCCTTAGAATTCTTCCCTACCTTATTCCTGTGCTGAGATACAGGCTGCTCCAACCTGCTGTAAAATGCTTGATTTCGAGAGTGAGCGAAACTAATGAAAACATTGTTGGGGTAAAACCTAAAGGGAAAGACCTAGCACCAAATCCAATTTGCCATCTGATCTAACTTCTGGAGGCAGTCAAAATGAGCCTTAGAATTCTTCCCTACCTTATTCCTGTGCTGAGATACAGGCTGCTCCAACCTGCTGTAAAATGCTTGATTTCGAGAGTGAGCGAAACTAATGAAAACATTGTTGGGGTAAAACCTAAAGGGAAAGACCTAGCACCAAATCCAATTTGCCATCTGATCTAACTTCTGGAGGCAGTCAAAATGAGCATTTGAATTCTTCCCTACCTTATTCCTGTGCTGAGATACAGGCTGCTCCAACCTGCTGTAAAATGCTTGATTTCGAGAGTGAGCGAAACTAATGAAAACATTGTTGGGGTAAAACCTAAAGGGAAAGACCTAGCACCAAATCCATTTGCCATCTGATCTAACTTCTGGAGGCAGTCAAAATGAGCCTTAGAATTCTTCCCTACCTTATTCCTGTGCTGAGATACAGGCTGCTCCAACCTGCTGTAAAATGCTTGATTTCGAGAGTGAGCGAAACTAATGAAAAACATTGTTGGGGGTAAAACCTAAAGGGAAAGACCTAGCACCAAATCCAATTTGCCATCTGATCTAACTTCTGGAGGCAGTCAAAATGAGCATTTGAATTCTTCCTACCTTATTCCTGTGCTGAGATACAGGCTGCTCCAACCTGCTGTAAAATGCTTGATTTCGAGAGTGAGCGAAACTAATGAAAACATTGTTGGGGTAAAACCTAAAGGGAAAGACCTAGCACCAAATCCATTTGCCATCTGATCTAACTTCTGGAGGCAGTCAAAATGATCCTTAGAATTCTCCCTACCTTATTCCTGTGCTGAGATACAGGCTGCTCCAACCTGCTGTAAAATGCTTGATTTCGAGAGTGAGCGAAACTAATGAAAACATTGTTGGGGTAAAACCTAAAGGGAAAGACCTAGCACCAAATCCAATTTGCCATCTGATCTAACTTCTGGAGGCAGTCAAAATGATCCTTAGAATTCTTCCCTACCTTATTCCTGTGCTGAGATACAGGCTGCTCCAACCTGCTGTAAAATGCTTGATTTCGAGAGTGAGCGAAACTAATGAAAACATTGTTGGGGTAAAACCTAAAGGGAAAGACCTAGCACCAAATCCAATTTGCCATCTGATCTAACTTCTGGAGGCAGTCAAAATGATCCTTAGAATTCTTCCCTACCTTATTCCTGTGCTGAGATACAGGCTGCTCCAACCTGCTGTAAATGCTTGATTTCGAGAGTGAGCGAAGCTAATGAAAACATTGTTGGGGTAAAACCTAAAGGGAAAGACCTAGCACCAAATCCAATTTGCCATCTGATCTAACTTCTGGAGGCAGTCAAAATGAGCCTTAGAATTCTTCCCTACCTTATTCCTGTGCTGAGATACAGGCTGCTCCAACCTGCTGTAAAATGCTTGATTTCGAGAGTGAGCGAAACTAATGAAAACATTGTTGGGGTAAAACCTAAAGGGAAAGACCTAGCACCAAATCCAATTTGCCATCTGATCTAACTTCTGGAGGCAGTCAAAATGATCCTTAGAATTCTTCCCTACCTTATTCCTCTGCTGAGACACAGGCTGCTCCAACCTGCTGTAAAATGCTTGATTTCGAGAGTGAGCGAAACTAATGAAAACATTGTTGGGGTAAAACCTAAAGGGAAAGACCTAGCACCAAATCCAATTTGCCATCTGATCTAACTTCTGGAGGCAGTCAAAATGATCCTTAGAATTCTTCCCTACCTTATTCCTGTGCTGAGATACAGGCTGCTCCAACCTGCTGTAAAATGCTTGATTTCGAGAGTGAGCGAAACTAATGAAAACATTGTTGGGGTAAAACCTAAAGGGAAAGACCTAGCACCAAATCCAATTTGCTATCTGATCTAACTTCTGGAGGCAGTCAAAATGATCCTTAGAATTCTTCCCTACCTTATTCCTGTGCTGAGATACAGGCTGCTCCAACCTGCTGTAAAATGCTTGATTTCGAGAGTGAGCGAAACTAATGAAAACATTGTTGGGGTAAAACCTAAAGGGAAAGACCTAGCACCAAATCCAATTTGCCATCTGATCTAACTTCTGGAGGCAGTCAAAATGAGCCTTAGAATTCTTCCCTACCTTATTCCTGCGCTGAGATACAGGCTGCTCCAACCTGCTGTAAAATGCTTGATTTCGAGAGTGAGCGAAACTAATGAAAACATTGTTGGGGTAAAACCTAAAGGGAAAGACCTAGCACCAAATCCAATTTGCCATCTGATCTAACTTCTGGAGGCAGTCAAAATGATCCTTAGAATTCTTCCCTACCTTATTCCTGTGCTGAGATACAGGCTGCTCCAACCTGCTGTAAAATGCTTGATTTCGAGAGTGAGCGAAACTAATGAAAACATTGTTGGGGTAAAACCTAAAGGGAAAGACCTAGCACCAAATCCAATTTGCCATCTGATCTAACTTCTGGAGGCAGTCAAAATGATCCTTAGAATTCTTCCCTACCTTATTCCTGTGCTGAGATACAGGCTGCTCCAACCTGCTGTAAAATGCTTGATTTCGAGAGTGAGCGAAACTAATGAAAACATTGTTGGGGTAAAACCTAAAGGGAAAGACCTAGCACCAAATCCAATTTGCCATCTGATCTAACTTCTGGAGGCAGTCAAAATGAGCCTTAGAATTCTTCCCTACCTTATTCCTGTGCTGAGATACAGGCTGCTCCAACCTGCTGTAAAATGCTTGATTTCGAGAGTGAGCGAAACTAATGAAAACATTGTTGGGGTAAAACCTAAAGGGAAAGACCTAGCACCAAATCCAATTTGCCATCTGATCTAACTTCTGGAGGCAGTCAAAATGAGCCTTAGAATTCTTCCCTACCTTATTCCTGTGCTGAGATACAGGCTGCTCCAACCTGCTGTAAAATGCTTGATTTCGAGAGTGAGCGAAACTAATGAAAACATTGTTGGGGTAAAACCTATAGGGAAAGACCTAGCACCAAATCCAATTTGCCATCTGATCTAACTTCTGGAGGCAGTCAAAATGAGCCTTAGAATTCTTCCCTACCTTATTCCTGTGCTGAGATACAGGCTGCTCCAACCTGCTGTAAAATGCTTGATTTCGAGAGTGAGCGAAACTAATGAAAACATTGTTGGGGTAAAACCTATAGGGAGAAGACCTAGCACCAAATCCAATTTGCCATCTGATCTAACTTCTGGAGGCAGTCAAAATGATCCTTAGAATTCTTCCCTACCTTATTCCTGTGCTGAGATACAGGCTGCTCCAACCTGCTGTAAAATGCTTGATTTCGAGAGTGAGCGAAACTAATGAAAACATTGTTGGGGTAAAACCTAAAGGGAAAGACCTAGCACCAAATCCAATTTGCCATCTGATCTAACTTCTGGAGGCAGTCAAAATGAGCCTTAAGAATTCTTCCCTACCTTATTCCTGTGCTGAGATACAGGCTGCTCCAACCTGCTGTAAAATGCTTGATTTTCGAGAGTGAGCGAAACTAATGAAAACATTGTTGGGGTAAAACCTAAAGGGAAAGACCTAGCACCAAATCCAATTTGCCATCTGATCTAACTTCTGGAGGCAGTCAAAATGAGCCTTAGAATTCTTCCCTACCTTATTCCTGTGCTGAGATACAGGCTGCTCCAACCTGCTGTAAAATGCTTGATTGCGAGAGTGAGCGAAACTAATGAAAACATTGTTGGGGTAAAACCTAAAGGGAAAGACCTAGCACCAAAATCCAATTTGCCATCTGATCTAACTTCTGGAGGCAGTCAAAATGATCCTTAGAATTCTTCCCTACCTTATTCCTGTGCTGAGATACAGGCTGCTCCAACCTGCTGTAAAATGCTTGATTTCGAGAGTGAGCGAAACTAATGAAAACATTGTTGGGGTAAAACCTAAAGGGAAAGACCTAGCACCAAATCCAATTTGCTATCTGATCTAACTTCTGGAGGCAGTCAAAATGATCCTTAGAATTCTTCCCTACCTTATTCCTGTGCTGAGATACAGGCTGCTCCAACCTGCTGTAAAATGCTTGATTTCGAGAGTGAGCGAAACTAATGAAAACATTGTTGGGGTAAAACCTAAAGGGAAAGACCTAGCACCAAATCCAATTTGCCATCTGATCTAACTTCTGGAGGCAGTCAAAATGAGCCTTAGAATTCTTCCCTACCTTATTCCTGTGCTGAGATACAGGCTGCTCCAACCTGCTGTAAAATGCTTGATTTCGAGAGTGAGCGAAACTAATGAAAACATTGTTGGGGTAAAACCTAAAGGGAAAGACCTAGCACCAATCCAATTTGCCATCTGATCTAACTTCTGGAGGCAGTCAAAATGAGCATTTGAATTCTTCCCTACCTTATTCCTGTGCTGAGATACAGGCTGCTCCAACCTGCTGTAAAATGCTTGATTTCGAGAGTGAGCGAAACTAATGAAAACATTGTTGGGGTAAAACCTAAAGGGAAAGACCTAGCACCAAATCCAATTTGCCATCTGATCTAACTTCTGGAGGCAGTCAAAATGAGCCTTAGAATTCTTCCCTACCTTATTCCTGTGCTGAGATACAGGCTGCTCCAACCTGCTGTAAAATGCTTGATTTCGAGAGTGAGCGAAACTAATGAAAACATTGTTGGGGTAAAACCTAAAGGGAAAGACCTAGCACCAAATCCAATTTGCCATCTGATCTAACTTCTGGAGGCAGTCAAAATGATCCTTAGAATTCTTCCCTACCTTATTCCTGTGCTGAGATACAGGCTGCTCCAACCTGCTGTAAAATGCTTGATTTCGAGAGTGAGCGAAACTAATGAAAACATTGTTGGGGTAAAACCTAAAGGGAAAGACCTAGCACCAAATCCAATTTGCCATCTGATCTAACTTCTGGAGGCAGTCAAAATGAGCCTTAGAATTCTTCCCTACCTTATTCCTGTGCTGAGATACAGGCTGCTCCAACCTGCTGTAAAATGCTTGATTTCGAGAGTGAGCGAAACTAATGAAAACATTGTTGGGGTAAAACCTAAAGGGAAAGACCTAGCACCAAATCCAATTTGCCATCTGATCTAACTTCTGGAGGCAGTCAAAATGAGCCTTAGAATTCTTCCCTACCTTATTCCTGTGCTGAGATACAGGCTGCTCCAACCTGCTGTAAAATGCTTGATTTCGAGAGTGAGCGAAACTAATGAAAACATTGTTGGGGTAAAACCTATAGGGAAAGACCTAGCACCAAATCCAATTTGCCATCTGATCTAACTTCTGGAGGCAGTCAAAATGATCCTTAGAATTCTTCCCTACCTTATTCCTGTGCTGAGATACAGGCTGCTCCAACCTGCTGTAAAATGCTTGATTTCGAGAGTGAGCGAAACTAATGAAAACATTGTTGGGGTAAAACCTAAAGGGAAAGACCTAGCACCAAATCCAATTTGCCATCTGATCTAACTTCTGGAGGCAGTCAAAATGAGCCTTAGAATTCTTCCCTACCTTATTCCTGTGCTGAGATACAGGCTGCTCCAACCTGCTGTAAAATGCTTGATTTCGAGAGTGAGCGAAACTAATGAAAACATTGTTGGGGTAAAACCTAAAGGGAAAGACCTAGCACCAAATCCAATTTGCCATCTGATCTAACTTCTGGAGGCAGTCAAAATGATCCTTAGAATTCTTCCCTACCTTATTCCTGTGCTGAGATACAGGCTGCTCCAACCTGCTGTAAAATGCTTGATTTCGAGAGTGAGCGAAACTAATGAAAACATTGTTGGGGTAAAACCTAAAGGGAAAGACCTAGCACCAAATCCAATTTGCCATCTGATCTAACTTCTGGAGGCAGTCAAAATGAGCCTTAGAATTCTTCCCTACCTTATTCCTGTGCTGAGATACAGGCTGCTCCAACCTGCTGTAAAATGCTTGATTGCGAGAGTGAGCGAAACTAATGAAAACATTGTTGGGGTAAAACCTAAAGGGAAAGACCTAGCACCAAATCCAATTTGCCATCTGATCTAACTTCTGGAGGCAGTCAAAATGATCCTTAGAATTCTTCCCTACCTTATTCCTGTGCTGAGATACAGGCTGCTCCAACCTGCTGTAAAATGCTTGATTTCGAGAGTGAGCGAAACTAATGAAAACATTGTTGGGGTAAAACCTAAAGGGAAAGACCTAGCACCAAATCCAATTTGCCATCTGATCTAACTTCTGGAGGCAGTCAAAATGATCCTTAGAATTCTTCCCTACCTTATTCCTGTGCTGAGATACAGGCTGCTCCAACCTGCTGTAAAATGCTAGATTTCGAGAGTGAGCGAAACTAATGAAAACATTGTTGGGGTAAAACCTAAAGGGAAAGACCTAGCACCAAATCCAATTTGCCATCTGATCTAACTTCTGGAGGCAGTCAAAATGAGCCTTAGAATTCTTCCCTACCTTATTCCTGTGCTGAGATACAGGCTGCTCCAACCTGCTGTAAAATGCTTGATTTCGAGAGTGAGCGAAACTAATGAAAACATTGTTGGGGTAAAACCTAAAGGGAAAGACCTAGCACCAAATCCAATTTGCCATCTGATCTAACTTCTGGAGGCAGTCAAAATGAGCCTTAGAATTCTTCCCTACCTTATTCCTGTGCTGAGATACAGGCTGCTCCAACCTGCTGTAAAATGCTTGATTTCGAGAGTGAGCGAAACTAATGAAAACATTGTTGGGGTAAAACCTAAAGGGAAAGACCTAGCACCAAATCCAATTTGCCATCTGATCTAACTTCTGGAGGCAGTCAAAATGAGCCTTAGAATTCTTCCCTACCTTATTCCTGTGCTGAGATACAGGCTGCTCCAACCTGCTGTAAAATGCTAGATTTCGAGAGTGAGCGAAACTAATGAAAACATTGTTGGGGTAAAACCTAAAGGGAAAGACCTAGCACCAAATCCAATTTGCCATCTGATCTAACTTCTGGAGGCAGTCAAAATGATCCTTAGAATTCTTCCCTACCTTATTCCTGTGCTGAGATACAGGCTGCTCCAACCTGCTGTAAAATGCTAGATTTCGAGAGTGAGCGAAACTAATGAAAACATTGTTGGGGTAAAACCTAAAGGGAAAGACCTAGCACCAAATCCAATTTGCCATCTGATCTAACTTCTGGAGGCAGTCAAAATGATCCTTAGAATTCTTCCCTACCTTATTCCTGTGCTGAGATACAGGCTGCTCCAACCTGCTGTAAAATGCTTGATTTCGAGAGTGAGCGAAACTAATGAAAACATTTTTGGGGTAAAACCTAAAGGGAAAGACCTAGCACCAAATCCAATTTGCCATCTGATCTAACTTCTGGAGGCAGTCAAAATGATCCTTAGAATTCTTCCCTACCTTATTCCTGTGCTGAGATACAGGCTGCTCCAACCTGCTGTAAAATGCTTGATTTCGAGAGTGAGCGAAACTAATGAAAACATTGTTGGGGTAAAACCTAAAGGGAAAGACCTAGCACCAAATCCAATTTGCCATCTGATCTAACTTCTGGAGGCAGTCAAAATGATCCTTAGAATTCTTCCCTACCTTATTCCTGTGCTGAGATACAGGCTGCTCCAACCTGCTGTAAAATGCTTGATTTCGAGAGTGAGCGAAACTAATGAAAACATTGTTGGGGTAAAACCTAAAGGGAAAGACCTAGTACCAAATCCAATTTGCCATCTGATCTAACTTCTGGAGGCAGTCAAAATGAGCCTTAGAATTCTTCCCTACCTTATTCCTGTGCTGAGATACAGGCTGCTCCAACCTGCTGTAAAATGCTTGATTTCGAGAGTGAGCGAAACTAATGAAAACATTGTTGGGGTAAAACCTAAAGGGAAAGACCTAGCACCAAATCCAATTTGCCATCTGATCTAACTTCTGGAGGCAGTCAAAATGAGCATTAGAATTCTTCCCTACCTTATTCCTGTGCTGAGATACAGGCTGCTCCAACCTGCTGTAAAATGCTTGATTTCGAGAGTGAGCGAAACTAATGAAAACATTGTTGGGGTAAAACCTAAAGGGAAAGACCTAGCACCAAATCCAATTTGCCATCTGATCTAACTTCTGGAGGCAGTCAAAATGAGCCTTAGAATTCTTCCCTACCTTATTCCTGTGCTGAGATACAGGCTGCTCCAACCTGCTGTAAAATGCTTGATTTCGAGAGTGAGCGAAACTAATGAAAACATTGTTGGGGTAAAACCTATAGGGAAAGACCTAGCACCAAATCCAATTTGCCATCTGATCTAACTTCTGGAGGCAGTCAAAATGATCCTTAGAATTCTTCCCTACCTTATTCCTGTGCTGAGATACAGGCTGCTCCAACCTGCTGTAAAATGCTTGATTTCGAGAGTGAGCGAAACTAATGAAAACATTGTTGGGGTAAAACCTAAAGGGAAAGACCTAGCACCAAATCCAATTTGCCATCTGATCTAACTTCTGGAGGCAGTCAAAATGAGCCTTAGAATTCTTCCCTACCTTATTCCTGTGCTGAGATACAGGCTGCTCCAACCTGCTGTAAAATGCTTGATTTCGAGAGTGAGCGAAACTAATGAAAACATTGTTGGGGTAAAACCTAAAGGGAAAGACCTAGCACCAAATCCAATTTGCCATCTGATCTAACTTCTGGAGGCAGTCAAAATGATCCTTAGAATTCTTCCCTACCTTATTCCTGTGCTGAGATACAGGCTGCTCCAACCTGCTGTAAAATGCTTGATTTCGAGAGTGAGCGAAACTAATGAAAACATTGTTGGGGTAAAACCTAAAGGGAAAGACCTAGCACCAAATCCAATTTGCCATCTGATCTAACTTCTGGAGGCAGTCAAAATGATCCTTAGAATTCTTCCCTACCTTATTCCTGTGCTGAGATACAGGCTGCTCCAACCTGCTGTAAAATGCTTGATTGCGAGAGTGAGCGAAACTAATGAAAACATTGTTGGGGTAAAACCTAAAGGGAAAGACCTAGCACCAAATCCAATTTGCCATCTGATCTAACTTCTGGAGGCAGTCAAAATGATCCTTAGAATTCTTCCCTACCTTATTCCTGTGCTGAGATACAGGCTGCTCCAACCTGCTGTAAAATGCTTGATTTCGAGAGTGAGCGAAACTAATGAAAACATTGTTGGGGTAAAACCTAAAGGGAAAGACCTAGCACCAAATCCAATTTGCCATCTGATCTAACTTCTGGAGGCAGTCAAAATGATCCTTAGAATTCTTCCCTACCTTATTCCTGTGCTGAGATACAGGCTGCTCCAACCTGCTGTAAAATGCTAGATTTCGAGAGTGAGCGAAACTAATGAAAACATTGTTGGGGTAAAACCTAAAGGGAAAGACCTAGCACCAAATCCAATTTGCCATCTGATCTAACTTCTGGAGGCAGTCAAAATGAGCCTTAGAATTCTTCCCTACCTTATTCCTGTGCTGAGATACAGGCTGCTCCAACCTGCTGTAAAATGCTTGATTTCGAGAGTGAGCGAAACTAATGAAAACATTGTTGGGGTAAAACCTAAAGGGAAAGACCTAGCACCAAATCCAATTTGCCATCTGATCTAACTTCTGGAGGCAGTCAAAATGAGCCTTAGAATTCTTCCCTACCTTATTCCTGTGCTGAGATACAGGCTGCTCCAACCTGCTGTAAAATGCTTGATTTCGAGAGTGAGCGAAACTAATGAAAACATTGTTGGGGTAAAACCTAAAGGGAAAGACCTAGCACCAAATCCAATTTGCCATCTGATCTAACTTCTGGAGGCAGTCAAAATGAGCCTTAGAATTCTTCCCTACCTTATTCCTGTGCTGAGATACAGGCTGCTCCAACCTGCTGTAAAATGCTAGATTTCGAGAGTGAGCGAAACTAATGAAAACATTGTTGGGGTAAAACCTAAAGGGAAAGACCTAGCACCAAATCCAATTTGCCATCTGATCTAACTTCTGGAGGCAGTCAAAATGATCCTTAGAATTCTTCCCTACCTTATTCCTGTGCTGAGATACAGGCTGCTCCAACCTGCTGTAAAATGCTAGATTTCGAGAGTGAGCGAAACTAATGAAAACATTGTTGGGGTAAAACCTAAAGGGAAAGACCTAGCACCAAATCCAATTTGCCATCTGATCTAACTTCTGGAGGCAGTCAAAATGATCCTTAGAATTCTTCCCTACCTTATTCCTGTGCTGAGATACAGGCTGCTCCAACCTGCTGTAAAATGCTTGATTTCGAGAGTGAGCGAAACTAATGAAAACATTGTTGGGGTAAAACCTAAAGGGAAAGACCTAGCACCAAATCCAATTTGCCATCTGATCTAACTTCTGGAGGCAGTCAAAATGATCCTTAGAATTCTTCCCTACCTTATTCCTGTGCTGAGATACAGGCTGCTCCAACCTGCTGTAAAATGCTTGATTTCGAGAGTGAGCGAAACTAATGAAAACATTGTTGGGGTAAAACCTAAAGGGAAAGACCTAGCACCAAATCCAATTTGCCATCTGATCTAACTTCTGGAGGCAGTCAAAATGATCCTTAGAATTCTTCCCTACCTTATTCCTGTGCTGAGATACAGGCTGCTCCAACCTGCTGTAAAATGCTTGATTTCGAGAGTGAGCGAAACTAATGAAAACATTGTTGGGGTAAAACCTAAAGGGAAAGACCTAGTACCAAATCCAATTTGCCATCTGATCTAACTTCTGGAGGCAGTCAAAATGAGCCTTAGAATTCTTCCCTACCTTATTCCTGTGCTGAGATACAGGCTGCTCCAACCTGCTGTAAAATGCTTGATTTCGAGAGTGAGCGAAACTAATGAAAACATTGTTGGGGTAAAACCTAAAGGGAAAGACCTAGCACCAAATCCAATTTGCCATCTGATCTAACTTCTGGAGGCAGTCAAAATGATCCTTAGAATTCTTCCCTACCTTATTCCTGTGCTGAGATACAGGCTGCTCCAACCTGCTGTAAAATGCTTGATTTCGAGAGTGAGCGAAACTAATGAAAACATTGTTGGGGTAAAACCTAAAGGGAAAGACCTAGCACCAAATCCAATTTGCCATCTGATCTAACTTCTGGAGGCAGTCAAAATGATCCTTAGAATTCTTCCCTACCTTATTCCTGTGCTGAGATACAGGCTGCTCCAACCTGCTGTAAAATGCTTGATTTCGAGAGTGAGCGAAACTAATGAAAACATTGTTGGGGTAAAACCTAAAGGGAAAGACCTAGCACCAAATCCAATTTGCCATCTGATCTAACTTCTGGAGGCAGTCAAAATGAGCCTTAGAATTCTTCCCTACCTTATTCCTGTGCTGAGATACAGGCTGCTCCAACCTGCTGTAAAATGCTTGATTTCGAGAGTGAGCGAAACTAATGAAAACATTGTTGGGGTAAAACCTAAAGGGAAAGACCTAGCACCAAATCCAATTTGCCATCTGATCTAACTTCTGGAGGCAGTCAAAATGATCCTTAGAATTCTTCCCTACCTTATTCCTGTGCTGAGATACAGGCTGCTCCAACCTGCTGTAAAATGCTTGATTTCGAGAGTGAGCGAAACTAATGAAAACATTGTTGGGGTAAAACCTAAAGGGAAAGACCTAGCACCAAATCCAATTTGCCATCTGATCTAACTTCTGGAGGCAGTCAAAATGAGCCTTAGAATTCTTCCCTACCTTATTCCTGTGCTGAGATACAGGCTGCTCCAACCTGCTGTAAAATGCTTGATTTCGAGAGTGAGCGAAACTAATGAAAACATTGTTGGGGTAAAACCTAAAGGGAAAGACCTAGCACCAAATCCAATTTGCCATCTGATCTAACTTCTGGAGGCAGTCAAAATGATCCTTAGAATTCTTCCTTACCTTATTCCTGTGCTGAGATACAGGCTGCTCCAACCTGCTGTAAAATGCTTGATTTCGAGAGTGAGCGAAACTAATGAAAACATTGTTGGGGTAAAACCTAAAGGGAAAGACCTAGCACCAAATCCAATTTGCCATCTGATCTAACTTCTGGAGGCAGTCAAAATGAGCCTTAGAATTCTTCCCTACCTTATTCCTGTGCTGAGATACAGGCTGCTCCAACCTGCTGTAAAATGCTTGATTTCGAGAGTGAGCGAAACTAATGAAAACATTGTTGGGGTAAAACCTAAAGGGAAAGACCTAGCACCAAATCCAATTTGCCATCTGATCTAACTTCTGGAGGCAGTCAAAATGATCCTTAGAATTCTTCCCTACCTTATTCCTGTGCTGAGATACAGGCTGCTCCAACCTGCTGTAAAATGCTTGATTTCGAGAGTGAGCGAAACTAATGAAAACATTGTTGGGGTAAAACCTAAAGGGAAAGACCTAGCACCAAATCCAATTTGCCATCTGATCTAACTTCTGGAGGCAGTCAAAATGAGCCTTAGAATTCTTCCCTACCTTATTCCTGTGCTGAGATACAGGCTGCTCCAACCTGCTGTAAAATGCTTGATTTCGAGAGTGAGCGAAACTAATGAAAACATTGTTGGGGTAAAACCTAAAGGGAAAGACCTAGCACCAAATCCAATTTGCCATCTGATCTAACTTCTGGAGGCAGTCAAAATGAGCATTTGAATTCTTCCCTACCTTATTCCTGTGCTGAGATACAGGCTGCTCCAACCTGCTGTAAAATGCTTGATTTCGAGAGTGAGCGAAACTAATGAAAACATTGTTGGGGTAAAACCTAAAGGGAAAGACCTAGCACCAAATCCAATTTGCCATCTGATCTAACTTCTGGAGGCAGTCAAAATGATCCTTAGAATTCTTCCCTACCTTATTCCTGTGCTGAGATACAGGCTGCTCCAACCTGCTGTAAAATGCTTGATTTCGAGAGTGAGCGAAACTAATGAAAACATTGTTGGGGTAAAACCTAAAGGGAAAGACCTAGCACCAAATCCAATTTGCCATCTGATCTAACTTCTGGAGGCAGTCAAAATGATCCTTAGAATTCTTCCCTACCTTATTCCTGTGCTGAGATACAGGCTGCTCCAACCTGCTGTAAAATGCTAGATTTCGAGAGTGAGCGAAACTAATGAAAACATTGTTGGGGTAAAACCTAAAGGGAAAGACCTAGCACCAAATCCAATTTGCCATCTGATCTAACTTCTGGAGGCAGTCAAAATGATCCTTAGAATTCTTCCCTACCTTATTCCTGTGCTGAGATACAGGCTGCTCCAACCTGCTGTAAAATGCTAGATTTCGAGAGTGAGCGAAACTAATGAAAACATTGTTGGGGTAAAACCTAAAGGGAAAGACCTAGCACCAAATCCAATTTGCCATCTGATCTAACTTCTGGAGGCAGTCAAAATGATCCTTAGAATTCTTCCCTACCTTATTCCTGTGCTGAGATACAGGCTGCTCCAACCTGCTGTAAAATGCTTGATTTCGAGAGTGAGCGAAACTAATGAAAACATTGTTGGGGTAAAACCTAAAGGGAAAGACCTAGCACCAAATCCAATTTGCCATCTGATCTAACTTCTGGAGGCAGTCAAAATGATCCTTAGAATTCTTCCCTACCTTATTCCTGTGCTGAGATACAGGCTGCTCCAACCTGCTGTAAAATGCTTGATTTCGAGAGTGAGCGAAACTAATGAAAACATTGTTGGGGTAAAACCTAAAGGGAAAGACCTAGCACCAAATCCAATTTGCCATCTGATCTAACTTCTGGAGGCAGTCAAAATGATCCTTAGAATTCTTCCCTACCTTATTCCTGTGCTGAGATACAGGCTGCTCCAACCTGCTGTAAAATGCTTGATTTCGAGAGTGAGCGAAACTAATGAAAACATTGTTGGGGTAAAACCTAAAGGGAAAGACCTAGCACCAAATCCAATTTGCCATCTGATCTAACTTCTGGAGGCAGTCAAAATGATCCTTAGAATTCTTCCCTACCTTATTCCTGTGCTGAGATACAGGCTGCTCCAACCTGCTGTAAAATGCTTGATTTCGAGAGTGAGCGAAACTAATGAAAACATTGTTGGGGTAAAACCTAAAGGGAAAGACCTAGCACCAAATCCAATTTGCCATCTGATCTAACTTCTGGAGGCAGTCAAAATGAGCCTTAGAATTCTTCCCTACCTTATTCCTGTGCTGAGATACAGGCTGCTCCAACCTGCTGTAAAATGCTTGATTTCGAGAGTGAGCGAAACTAATGAAAACATTGTTGGGGTAAAACCTAAAGGGAAAGACCTAGCACCAAATCCAATTTGCCATCTGATCTAACTTCTGGAGGCAGTCAAAATGATCCTTAGAATTCTTCCCTACCTTATTCCTGTGCTGAGATACAGGCTGCTCCAACCTGCTGTAAAATGCTTGATTTCGAGAGTGAGCGAAACTAATGAAAACATTGTTGGGGTAAAACCTAAAGGGAAAGACCTAGCACCAAATCCAATTTGCCATCTGATCTAACTTCTGGAGGCAGTCAAAATGAGCCTTAGAATTCTTCCCTACCTTATTCCTGTGCTGAGATACAGGCTGCTCCAACCTGCTGTAAAATGCTTGATTTCGAGAGTGAGCGAAACTAATGAAAACATTGTTGGGGTAAAACCTAAAGGGAAAGACCTAGCACCAAATCCAATTTGCCATCTGATCTAACTTCTGGAGGCAGTCAAAATGATCCTTAGAATTCTTCCCTACCTTATTCCTGTGCTGAGATACAGGCTGCTCCAACCTGCTGTAAAATGCTTGATTTCGAGAGTGAGCGAAACTAATGAAAACATTGTTGGGGTAAAACCTAAAGGGAAAGACCTAGCACCAAATCCAATTTGCCATCTGATCTAACTTCTAGAGGCAGTCAAAATGAGCCTTAGAATTCTTCCCTACCTTATTCCTGTGCTGAGATACAGGCTGCTCCAACCTGCTGTAAAATGCTTGATTTCGAGAGTGAGCGAAACTAATGAAAACATTGTTGGGGTAAAACCTAAAGGGAAAGACCTAGCACCAAATCCAATTTGCCATCTGATCTAACTTCTGGAGGCAGTCAAAATGAGCCTTAGAATTCTTCCCTACCTTATTCCTGTGCTGAGATACAGGCTGCTCCAACCTGCTGTAAAATGCTTGATTTCGAGAGTGAGCGAAACTAATGAAAACATTGTTGGGGTAAAACCTAAAGGGAAAGACCTAGCACCAAATCCAATTTGCCATCTGATCTAACTTCTGGAGGCAGTCAAAATGAGCCTTAGAATTCTTCCCTACCTTATTCCTGTGCTGAGATACAGGCTGCTCCAACCTGCTGTAAAATGCTTGATTTCGAGAGTGAGCGAAACTAATGAAAACATTGTTGGGGTAAAACCTAAAGGGAAAGACCTAGCACCAAATCCAATTTGCCATCTGATCTAACTTCTGGAGGCAGTCAAAATGAGCCTTAGAATTCTTCCCTACCTTATTCCTGTGCTGAGATACAGGCTGCTCCAACCTGCTGTAAAATGCTTGATTTCGAGAGTGAGCGAAACTAATGAAAACATTGTTGGGGTAAAACCTAAAGGGAAAGACCTAGCACCAAATCCAATTTGCCATCTGATCTAACTTCTGGAGGCAGTCAAAATGAGCCTTAGAATTCTTCCCTACCTTATTCCTGTGCTGAGATACAGGCTGCTCCAACCTGCTGTAAAATGCTAGATTTCGAGAGTGAGCGAAACTAATGAAAACATTGTTGGGGTAAAACCTAAAGGGAAAGACCTAGCACCAAATCCAATTTGCCATCTGATCTAACTTCTGGAGGCAGTCAAAATGATCCTTAGAATTCTTCCCTACCTTATTCCTGTGCTGAGATACAGGCTGCTCCAACCTGCTGTAAAATGCTTGATTTCGAGAGTGAGCGAAACTAATGAAAACATTGTTGGGGTAAAACCTAAAGGGAAAGACCTAGCACCAAATCCAATTTGCCATCTGATCTAACTTCTGGAGGCAGTCAAAATGATCCTTAGAATTCTTCCCTACCTTATTCCTGTGCTGAGATACAGGCTGCTCCAACCTGCTGTAAAATGCTTGATTTCGAGAGTGAGCGAAACTAATGAAAACATTGTTGGGGTAAAACCTAAAGGGAAAGACCTAGCACCAAATCCAATTTGCCATCTGATCTAACTTCTGGAGGCAGTCAAAATGAGCCTTAGAATTCTTCCCTACCTTATTCCTGTGCTGAGATACAGGCTGCTCCAACCTGCTGTAAAATGCTTGATTTCGAGAGTGAGCGAAACTAATGAAAATATTGTTGGGGTAAAACCTAAAGGGAAAGACCTAGCACCAAATCCAATTTGCCATCTGATCTAACTTCTGGAGGCAGTCAAAATGATCCTTAGAATTCTTCCCTACCTTATTCCTGTGCTGAGATACAGGCTGCTCCAACCTGCTGTAAAATGCTTGATTTCGAGAGTGAGCGAAACTAATGAAAACATTGTTGGGGTAAAACCTAAAGGGAAAGACCTAGCACCAAATCCAATTTGCCATCTGATCTAACTTCTGGAGGCAGTCAAAATGAGCCTTAGAATTCTTCCCTACCTTATTCCTGTGCTGAGATACAGGCTGCTCCAACCTGCTGTAAAATGCTTGATTTCGAGAGTGAGCGAAACTAATGAAAACATTGTTGGGGTAAAACCTAAAGGGAAAGACCTAGCACCAAATCCAATTTGCCATCTGATCTAACTTCTGGAGGCAGTCAAAATGATCCTTAGAATTCTTCCCTACCTTATTCCTGTGCTGAGATACAGGCTGCTCCAACCTGCTGTAAAATGCTAGATTTCGAGAGTGAGCGAAACTAATGAAAATATTGTTGGGGTAAAACCTAAAGGGAAAGACCTAGCACCAAATCCAATTTGCCATCTGATCTAACTTCTGGAGGCAGTCAAAATGATCCTTAGAATTCTTCCCTACCTTATTCCTGTGCTGAGATACAGGCTGCTCCAACCTGCTGTAAAATGCTTGATTTCGAGAGTGAGCGAAACTAATGAAAACATTGTTGGGGTAAAACCTAAAGGGAAAGACCTAGCACCAAATCCAATTTGCCATCTGATCTAACTTCTGGAGGCAGTCAAAATGAGCCTTAGAATTCTTCCCTACCTTATTCCTGTGCTGAGATACAGGCTGCTCCAACCTGCTGTAAAATGCTTGATTTCGAGAGTGAGCGAAACTAATGAAAACATTGTTGGGGTAAAACCTAAAGGGAAAGACCTAGCACCAAATCCAATTTGCCATCTGATCTAACTTCTGGAGGCAGTCAAAATGAGCCTTAGAATTCTTCCCTACCTTATTCCTGTGCTGAGATACAGGCTGCTCCAACCTGCTGTAAAATGCTTGATTTCGAGAGTGAGCGAAACTAATGAAAACATTGTTGGGGTAAAACCTAAAGGGAAAGACCTAGCACCAAATCCAATTTGCCATCTGATCTAACTTCTGGAGGCAGTCAAAATGATCCTTAGAATTCTTCCCTACCTTATTCCTGTGCTGAGATACAGGCTGCTCCAACCTGCTGTAAAATGCTAGATTTCGAGAGTGAGCGAAACTAATGAAAACATTGTTGGGGTAAAACCTAAAGGGAAAGACCTAGCACCAAATCCAATTTGCCATCTGATCTAACTTCTGGAGGCAGTCAAAATGATCCTTAGAATTCTTCCCTACCTTATTCCTGTGCTGAGATACAGGCTGCTCCAACCTGCTGTAAAATGCTAGATTTCGAGAGTGAGCGAAACTAATGAAAACATTGTTGGGGTAAAACCTAAAGGGAAAGACCTAGCACCAAATCCAATTTGCCATCTGATCTAACTTCTGGAGGCAGTCAAAATGATCCTTAGAATTCTTCCCTACCTTATTCCTGTGCTGAGATACAGGCTGCTCCAACCTGCTGTAAAATGCTTGATTTCGAGAGTGAGCGAAACTACTGAAAACATTGTTGGGGTAAAACCTAAAGGGAAAGACCTAGCACCAAATCCAATTTGCCATCTGATCTAACTTCTGGAGGCAGTCAAAATGATCCTTAGAATTCTTCCCTACCTTATTCCTGTGCTGAGATACAGGCTGCTCCAACCTGCTGTAAAATGCTTGATTTCGAGAGTGAGCGAAACTAATGAAAACATTGTTGGGGTAAAACCTAAAGGGAAAGACCTAGCACCAAATCCAATTTGCCATCTGATCTAACTTCTGGAGGCAGTCAAAATGATCCTTAGAATTCTTCCCTACCTTATTCCTGTGCTGAGATACAGGCTGCTCCAACCTGCTGTAAAATGCTTGATTTCGAGAGTGAGCGAAACTAATGAAAACATTGTTGGGGTAAAACCTAAAGGGAAAGACCTAGCACCAAATCCAATTTGCCATCTGATCTAACTTCTGGAGGCAGTCAAAATGAGCCTTAGAATTCTTCCCTACCTTATTCCTGTGCTGAGATACAGGCTGCTCCAACCTGCTGTAAAATGCTTGATTTCGAGAGTGAGCGAAACTAATGAAAACATTGTTGGGGTAAAACCTAAAGGGAAAGACCTAGCACCAAATCCAATTTGCCATCTGATCTAACTTCTGGAGGCAGTCAAAATGATCCTTAGAATTCTTCCCTACCTTATTCCTGTGCTGAGATACAGGCTGCTCCAACCTGCTGTAAAATGCTTGATTTCGAGAGTGAGCGAAACTAATGAAAACATTGTTGGGGTAAAACCTAAAGGGAAAGACCTAGCACCAAATCCAATTTGCCATCTGATCTAACTTCTGGAGGCAGTCAAAATGATCCTTAGAATTCTTCCCTACCTTATTCCTGTGCTGAGATACAGGCTGCTCCAACCTGCTGTAAAATGCTTGATTTCGAGAGTGAGCGAAACTAATGAAAACATTGTTGGGGTAAAACCTAAAGGGAAAGACCTAGCACCAAATCCAATTTGCCATCTGATCTAACTTCTGGAGGCAGTCAAAATGATCCTTAGAATTCTTCCCTACCTTATTCCTGTGCTGAGATACAGGCTGCTCCAACCTGCTGTAAAATGCTTGATTTCGAGAGTGAGCGAAACTAATGAAAACATTGTTGGGGTAAAACCTAAAGGGAAAGACCTAGCACCAAATCCAATTTGCCATCTGATCTAACTTCTGGAGGCAGTCAAAATGATCCTTAGAATTCTTCCCTACCTTATTCCTGTGCTGAGATACAGGCTGCTCCAACCTGCTGTAAAATGCTTGATTTCGAGAGTGAGCGAAACTAATGAAAACATTGTTGGGGTAAAACCTAAAGGGAAAGACCTAGCACCAAATCCAATTTGCCATCTGATCTAACTTCTGGAGGCAGTCAAAATGAGCCTTAGAATTCTTCCCTACCTTATTCCTGTGCTGAGATACAGGCTGCTCCAACCTGCTGTAAAATGCTTGATTTCGAGAGTGAGCGAAACTAATGAAAACATTGTTGGGGTAAAACCTAAAGGGAAAGACCTAGCACCAAATCCAATTTGCCATCTGATCTAACTTCTGGAGGCAGTCAAAATGATACTTAGAATTCTTCCCTACCTTATTCCTGTGCTGAGATACAGGCTGCTCCAACCTGCTGTAAAATGCTTGATTTCGAGAGTGAGCGAAACTAATGAAAACATTGTTGGGGTAAAACCTAAAGGGAAAGACCTAGCACCAAATCCAATTTGCCATCTGATCTAACTTCTGGAGGCAGTCAAAATGAGCCTTAGAATTCTTCCCTACCTTATTCCTGTGCTGAGATACAGGCTGCTCCAACCTGCTGTAAAATGCTTGATTTCGAGAGTGAGCGAAACTAATGAAAACATTGTTGGGGTAAAACCTAAAGGGAAAGACCTAGCACCAAATCCAATTTGCCATCTGATCTAACTTCTGGAGGCAGTCAAAATGAGCCTTAGAATTCTTCCCTACCTTATTCCTGTGCTGAGATACAGGCTGCTCCAACCTGCTGTAAAATGCTAGATTTCGAGAGTGAGCGAAACTAATGAAAACATTGTTGGGGTAAAACCTAAAGGGAAAGACCTAGCACCAAATCCAATTTGCCATCTGATCTAACTTCTGGAGGCAGTCAAAATGATCCTTAGAATTCTTCCCTACCTTATTCCTGTGCTGAGATACAGGCTGCTCCAACCTGCTGTAAAATGCTTGATTTCGAGAGTGAGCGAAACTAATGAAAACATTGTTGGGGTAAAACCTAAAGGGAAAGACCTAGCACCAAATCCAATTTGCCATCTGATCTAACTTCTGGAGGCAGTCAAAATGAGCCTTAGAATTCTTCCCTACCTTATTCCTGTGCTGAGATACAGGCTGCTCCAACCTGCTGTAAAATGCTTGATTTCGAGAGTGAGCGAAACTAATGAAAACATTGTTGGGGTAAAACCTAAAGGGAAAGACCTAGCACCAAATCCAATTTGCCATCTGATCTAACTTCTGGAGGCAGTCAAAATGAGCCTTAGAATTCTTCCCTACCTTATTCCTGTGCTGAGATACAGGCTGCTCCAACCTGCTGTAAAATGCTAGATTTCGAGAGTGAGCGAAACTAATGAAAACATTGTTGGGGTAAAACCTAAAGGGAAAGACCTAGCACCAAATCCAATTTGCCATCTGATCTAACTTCTGGAGGCAGTCAAAATGAGCCTTAGAATTCTTCCCTACCTTATTCCTGTGCTGAGATACAGGCTGCTCCAACCTGCTGTAAAATGCTTGATTTCGAGAGTGAGCGAAACTAATGAAAACATTGTTGGGGTAAAACCTAAAGGGAAAGACCTAGCACCAAATCCAATTTGCCATCTGATCTAACTTCTGGAGGCAGTCAAAATGAGCCTTAGAATTCTTCCCTACCTTATTCCTGTGCTGAGATACAGGCTGCTCCAACCTGCTGTAAAATGCTTGATTTCGAGAGTGAGCGAAACTAATGAAAACATTGTTGGGGTAAAACCTAAAGGGAAAGACCTAGCACCAAATCCAATTTGCCATCTGATCTAACTTCTGGAGGCAGTCAAAATGATCCTTAGAATTCTTCCCTACCTTATTCCTGTGCTGAGATACAGGCTGCTCCAACCTGCTGTAAAATGCTTGATTTCGAGAGTGAGCGAAACTAATGAAAACATTGTTGGGGTAAAACCTAAAGGGAAAGACCTAGCACCAAATCCAATTTGCCATCTGATCTAACTTCTGGAGGCAGTCAAAATGATCCTTAGAATTCTTCCCTACCTTATTCCTGTGCTGAGATACAGGCTGCTCCAACCTGCTGTAAAATGCTAGATTTCGAGAGTGAGCGAAACTAATGAAAATATTGTTGGGGTAAAACCTAAAGGGAAAGACCTAGCACCAAATCCAATTTGCCATCTGATCTAACTTCTGGAGGCAGTCAAAATGATCCTTAGAATTCTTCCCTACCTTATTCCTGTGCTGAGATACAGGCTGCTCCAACCTGCTGTAAAATGCTTGATTTCGAGAGTGAGCGAAACTAATGAAAACATTGTTGGGGTAAAACCTAAAGGGAAAGACCTAGCACCAAATCCAATTTGCCATCTGATCTAACTTCTGGAGGCAGTCAAAATGAGCCTTAGAATTCTTCCCTACCTTATTCCTGTGCTGAGATACAGGCTGCTCCAACCTGCTGTAAAATGCTTGATTTCGAGAGTGAGCGAAACTAATGAAAACATTGTTGGGGTAAAACCTAAAGGGAAAGACCTAGCACCAAATCCAATTTGCCATCTGATCTAACTTCTGGAGGCAGTCAAAATGAGCCTTAGAATTCTTCCCTACCTTATTCCTGTGCTGAGATACAGGCTGCTCCAACCTGCTGTAAAATGCTTGATTTCGAGAGTGAGCGAAACTAATGAAAACATTGTTGGGGTAAAACCTAAAGGGAAAGACCTAGCACCAAATCCAATTTGCCATCTGATCTAACTTCTGGAGGCAGTCAAAATGATCCTTAGAATTCTTCCCTACCTTATTCCTGTGCTGAGATACAGGCTGCTCCAACCTGCTGTAAAATGCTTGATTTCGAGAGTGAGCGAAACTAATGAAAACATTGTTGGGGTAAAACCTAAAGGGAAAGACCTAGCACCAAATCCAATTTGCCATCTGATCTAACTTCTGGAGGCAGTCAAAATGAGCCTTAGAATTCTTCCCTACCTTATTCCTGTGCTGAGATACAGGCTGCTCCAACCTGCTGTAAAATGCTTGATTTCGAGAGTGAGCGAAACTAATGAAAACATTGTTGGGGTAAAACCTAAAGGGAAAGACCTAGCACCAAATCCAATTTGCCATCTGATCTAACTTCTGGAGGCAGTCAAAATGATCCTTAGAATTCTTCCCTACCTTATTCCTGTGCTGAGATACAGGCTGCTCCAACCTGCTGTAAAATGCTAGATTTCGAGAGTGAGCGAAACTAATGAAAATATTGTTGGGGTAAAACCTAAAGGGAAAGACCTAGCACCAAATCCAATTTGCCATCTGATCTAACTTCTGGAGGCAGTCAAAATGATCCTTAGAATTCTTCCCTACCTTATTCCTGTGCTGAGATACAGGCTGCTCCAACCTGCTGTAAAATGCTTGATTTCGAGAGTGAGCGAAACTAATGAAAACATTGTTGGGGTAAAACCTAAAGGGAAAGACCTAGCACCAAATCCAATTTGCCATCTGATCTAACTTCTGGAGGCAGTCAAAATGAGCCTTAGAATTCTTCCCTACCTTATTCCTGTGCTGAGATACAGGCTGCTCCAACCTGCTGTAAAATGCTTGATTTCGAGAGTGAGCGAAACTAATGAAAACATTGTTGGGGTAAAACCTAAAGGGAAAGACCTAGCACCAAATCCAATTTGCCATCTGATCTAACTTCTGGAGGCAGTCAAAATGAGCCTTAGAATTCTTCCCTACCTTATTCCTGTGCTGAGATACAGGCTGCTCCAACCTGCTGTAAAATGCTTGATTTCGAGAGTGAGCGAAACTAATGAAAACATTGTTGGGGTAAAACCTAAAGGGAAAGACCTAGCACCAAATCCAATTTGCCATCTGATCTAACTTCTGGAGGCAGTCAAAATGATCCTTAGAATTCTTCCCTACCTTATTCCTGTGCTGAGATACAGGCTGCTCCAACCTGCTGTAAAATGCTAGATTTCGAGAGTGAGCGAAACTAATGAAAACATTGTTGGGGTAAAACCTAAAGGGAAAGACCTAGCACCAAATCCAATTTGCCATCTGATCTAACTTCTGGAGGCAGTCAAAATGATCCTTAGAATTCTTCCCTACCTTATTCCTGTGCTGAGATACAGGCTGCTCCAACCTGCTGTAAAATGCTAGATTTCGAGAGTGAGCGAAACTAATGAAAACATTGTTGGGGTAAAACCTAAAGGGAAAGACCTAGCACCAAATCCAATTTGCCATCTGATCTAACTTCTGGAGGCAGTCAAAATGATCCTTAGAATTCTTCCCTACCTTATTCCTGTGCTGAGATACAGGCTGCTCCAACCTGCTGTAAAATGCTTGATTTCGAGAGTGAGCGAAACTACTGAAAACATTGTTGGGGTAAAACCTAAAGGGAAAGACCTAGCACCAAATCCAATTTGCCATCTGATCTAACTTCTGGAGGCAGTCAAAATGATCCTTAGAATTCTTCCCTACCTTATTCCTGTGCTGAGATACAGGCTGCTCCAACCTGCTGTAAAATGCTTGATTTCGAGAGTGAGCGAAACTAATGAAAACATTGTTGGGGTAAAACCTAAAGGGAAAGACCTAGCACCAAATCCAATTTGCCATCTGATCTAACTTCTGGAGGCAGTCAAAATGATCCTTAGAATTCTTCCCTACCTTATTCCTGTGCTGAGATACAGGCTGCTCCAACCTGCTGTAAAATGCTTGATTTCGAGAGTGAGCGAAACTAATGAAAACATTGTTGGGGTAAAACCTAAAGGGAAAGACCTAGCACCAAATCCAATTTGCCATCTGATCTAACTTCTGGAGGCAGTCAAAATGAGCCTTAGAATTCTTCCCTACCTTATTCCTGTGCTGAGATACAGGCTGCTCCAACCTGCTGTAAAATGCTTGATTTCGAGAGTGAGCGAAACTAATGAAAACATTGTTGGGGTAAAACCTAAAGGGAAAGACCTAGCACCAAATCCAATTTGCCATCTGATCTAACTTCTGGAGGCAGTCAAAATGATCCTTAGAATTCTTCCCTACCTTATTCCTGTGCTGAGATACAGGCTGCTCCAACCTGCTGTAAAATGCTTGATTTCGAGAGTGAGCGAAACTAATGAAAACATTGTTGGGGTAAAACCTAAAGGGAAAGACCTAGCACCAAATCCAATTTGCCATCTGATCTAACTTCTGGAGGCAGTCAAAATGATCCTTAGAATTCTTCCCTACCTTATTCCTGTGCTGAGATACAGGCTGCTCCAACCTGCTGTAAAATGCTTGATTTCGAGAGTGAGCGAAACTAATGAAAACATTGTTGGGGTAAAACCTAAAGGGAAAGACCTAGCACCAAATCCAATTTGCCATCTGATCTAACTTCTGGAGGCAGTCAAAATGATCCTTAGAATTCTTCCCTACCTTATTCCTGTGCTGAGATACAGGCTGCTCCAACCTGCTGTAAAATGCTTGATTTCGAGAGTGAGCGAAACTAATGAAAACATTGTTGGGGTAAAACCTAAAGGGAAAGACCTAGCACCAAATCCAATTTGCCATCTGATCTAACTTCTGGAGGCAGTCAAAATGATCCTTAGAATTCTTCCCTACCTTATTCCTGTGCTGAGATACAGGCTGCTCCAACCTGCTGTAAAATGCTTGATTTCGAGAGTGAGCGAAACTAATGAAAACATTGTTGGGGTAAAACCTAAAGGGAAAGACCTAGCACCAAATCCAATTTGCCATCTGATCTAACTTCTGGAGGCAGTCAAAATGAGCCTTAGAATTCTTCCCTACCTTATTCCTGTGCTGAGATACAGGCTGCTCCAACCTGCTGTAAAATGCTTGATTTCGAGAGTGAGCGAAACTAATGAAAACATTGTTGGGGTAAAACCTAAAGGGAAAGACCTAGCACCAAATCCAATTTGCCATCTGATCTAACTTCTGGAGGCAGTCAAAATGATACTTAGAATTCTTCCCTACCTTATTCCTGTGCTGAGATACAGGCTGCTCCAACCTGCTGTAAAATGCTTGATTTCGAGAGTGAGCGAAACTAATGAAAACATTGTTGGGGTAAAACCTAAAGGGAAAGACCTAGCACCAAATCCAATTTGCCATCTGATCTAACTTCTGGAGGCAGTCAAAATGAGCCTTAGAATTCTTCCCTACCTTATTCCTGTGCTGAGATACAGGCTGCTCCAACCTGCTGTAAAATGCTTGATTTCGAGAGTGAGCGAAACTAATGAAAACATTGTTGGGGTAAAACCTAAAGGGAAAGACCTAGCACCAAATCCAATTTGCCATCTGATCTAACTTCTGGAGGCAGTCAAAATGAGCCTTAGAATTCTTCCCTACCTTATTCCTGTGCTGAGATACAGGCTGCTCCAACCTGCTGTAAAATGCTAGATTTCGAGAGTGAGCGAAACTAATGAAAACATTGTTGGGGTAAAACCTAAAGGGAAAGACCTAGCACCAAATCCAATTTGCCATCTGATCTAACTTCTGGAGGCAGTCAAAATGAGCCTTAGAATTCTTCCCTACCTTATTCCTGTGCTGAGATACAGGCTGCTCCAACCTGCTGTAAAATGCTTGATTTCGAGAGTGAGCGAAACTAATGAAAACATTGTTGGGGTAAAACCTAAAGGGAAAGACCTAGCACCAAATCCAATTTGCCATCTGATCTAACTTCTGGAGGCAGTCAAAATGAGCCTTAGAATTCTTCCCTACCTTATTCCTGTGCTGAGATACAGGCTGCTCCAACCTGCTGTAAAATGCTTGATTTCGAGAGTGAGCGAAACTAATGAAAACATTGTTGGGGTAAAACCTAAAGGGAAAGACCTAGCACCAAATCCAATTTGCCATCTGATCTAACTTCTGGAGGCAGTCAAAATGAGCCTTAGAATTCTTCCCTACCTTATTCCTGTGCTGAGATACAGGCTGCTCCAACCTGCTGTAAAATGCTAGATTTCGAGAGTGAGCGAAACTAATGAAAACATTGTTGGGGTAAAACCTAAAGGGAAAGACCTAGCACCAAATCCAATTTGCCATCTGATCTAACTTCTGGAGGCAGTCAAAATGAGCCTTAGAATTCTTCCCTACCTTATTCCTGTGCTGAGATACAGGCTGCTCCAACCTGCTGTAAAATGCTTGATTTCGAGAGTGAGCGAAACTAATGAAAACATTGTTGGGGTAAAACCTAAAGGGAAAGACCTAGCACCAAATCCAATTTGCCATCTGATCTAACTTCTGGAGGCAGTCAAAATGAGCCTTAGAATTCTTCCCTACCTTATTCCTGTGCTGAGATACAGGCTGCTCCAACCTGCTGTAAAATGCTTGATTTCGAGAGTGAGCGAAACTAATGAAAACATTGTTGGGGTAAAACCTAAAGGGAAAGACCTAGCACCAAATCCAATTTGCCATCTGATCTAACTTCTGGAGGCAGTCAAAATGATCCTTAGAATTCTTCCCTACCTTATTCCTGTGCTGAGATACAGGCTGCTCCAACCTGCTGTAAAATGCTTGATTTCGAGAGTGAGCGAAACTAATGAAAACATTGTTGGGGTAAAACCTAAAGGGAAAGACCTAGCACCAAATCCAATTTGCCATCTGATCTAACTTCTGGAGGCAGTCAAAATGATCCTTAGAATTCTTCCCTACCTTATTCCTGTGCTGAGATACAGGCTGCTCCAACCTGCTGTAAAATGCTAGATTTCGAGAGTGAGCGAAACTAATGAAAATATTGTTGGGGTAAAACCTAAAGGGAAAGACCTAGCACCAAATCCAATTTGCCATCTGATCTAACTTCTGGAGGCAGTCAAAATGATCCTTAGAATTCTTCCCTACCTTATTCCTGTGCTGAGATACAGGCTGCTCCAACCTGCTGTAAAATGCTTGATTTCGAGAGTGAGCGAAACTAATGAAAACATTGTTGGGGTAAAACCTAAAGGGAAAGACCTAGCACCAAATCCAATTTGCCATCTGATCTAACTTCTGGAGGCAGTCAAAATGAGCCTTAGAATTCTTCCCTACCTTATTCCTGTGCTGAGATACAGGCTGCTCCAACCTGCTGTAAAATGCTTGATTTCGAGAGTGAGCGAAACTAATGAAAACATTGTTGGGGTAAAACCTAAAGGGAAAGACCTAGCACCAAATCCAATTTGCCATCTGATCTAACTTCTGGAGGCAGTCAAAATGATCCTTAGAATTCTTCCCTACCTTATTCCTGTGCTGAGATACAGGCTGCTCCAACCTGCTGTAAAATGCTTGATTTCGAGAGTGAGCGAAACTAATGAAAACATTGTTGGGGTAAAACCTAAAGGGAAAGACCTAGCACCAAATCCAATTTGCCATCTGATCTAACTTCTGGAGGCAGTCAAAATGAGCCTTAGAATTCTTCCCTACCTTATTCCTGTGCTGAGATACAGGCTGCTCCAACCTGCTGTAAAATGCTTGATTTCGAGAGTGAGCGAAACTAATGAAAACATTGTTGGGGTAAAACCTAAAGGGAAAGACCTAGCACCAAATCCAATTTGCCATCTGATCTAACTTCTGGAGGCAGTCAAAATGAGCCTTAGAATTCTTCCCTACCTTATTCCTGTGCTGAGATACAGGCTGCTCCAACCTGCTGTAAAATGCTTGATTTCGAGAGTGAGCGAAACTAATGAAAACATTGTTGGGGTAAAACCTAAAGGGAGAGACCTAGCACCAAATCCAATTTGCCATCTGATCTAACTTCTGGAGGCAGTCAAAATGAGCCTTAGAATTCTTCCCTACCTTATTCCTGTGCTGAGATACAGGCTGCTCCAACCTGCTGTAAAATGCTTGATTTCGAGAGTGAGCGAAACTAATGAAAACATTGTTGGGGTAAAACCTAAAGGGAAAGACCTAGCACCAAATCCAATTTGCCATCTGATCTAACTTCTGGAGGCAGTCAAAATGATCCTTAGAATTCTTCCCTACCTTATTCCTGTGCTGAGATACAGGCTGCTCCAACCTGCTGTAAAATGCTTGATTTCGAGAGTGAGCGAAACTAATGAAAACATTGTTGGGGTAAAACCTAAAGGGAAAGACCTAGCACCAAATCCAATTTGCCATCTGATCTAACTTCTGGAGGCAGTCAAAATGATCCTTAGAATTCTTCCCTACCTTATTCCTGTGCTGAGATACAGGCTGCTCCAACCTGCTGTAAAATGCTTGATTTCGAGAGTGAGCGAAACTAATGAAAACATTGTTGGGGTAAAACCTAAAGGGAAAGACCTAGCACCAAATCCAATTTGCCATCTGATCTAACTTCTGGAGGCAGTCAAAATGAGCATTTGAATTCTTCCCTACCTTATTCCTGTGCTGAGATACAGGCTGCTCCAACCTGCTGTAAAATGCTTGATTTCGAGAGTGAGCGAAACTAATGAAAACATTGTTGGGGTAAAACCTAAAGGGAAAGACCTAGCACCAAATCCAATTTGCCATCTGATCTAACTTCTGGAGGCAGTCAAAATGAGCCTTAGAATTCTTCCCTACCTTATTCCTGTGCTGAGATACAGGCTGCTCCAACCTGCTGTAAAATGCTTGATTTCGAGAGTGAGCGAAACTAATGAAAACATTGTTGGGGTAAAACCTAAAGGGAAAGACCTAGCACCAAATCCAATTTGCCATCTGATCTAACTTCTGGAGGCAGTCAAAATGAGCCTTAGAATTCTTCCCTACCTTATTCCTGTGCTGAGATACAGGCTGCTCCAACCTGCTGCAAAATGCTTGATTTCGAGAGTGAGCGAAACTAATGAAAACATTGTTGGGGTAAAACCTAAAGGGAAAGACCTAGCACCAAATCCAATTTGCCATCTGATCTAACTTCTGGAGGCAGTCAAAATGATCCTTAGAATTCTTCCCTACCTTATTCCTGTGCTGAGATACAGGCTGCTCCAACCTGCTGTAAAATGCTTGATTTCGAGAGTGAGCGAAACTAATGAAAACATTGTTGGGGTAAAACCTAAAGGGAAAGACCTAGCACCAAATCCAATTTGCCATCTGATCTAACTTCTGGAGGCAGTCAAAATGAGCCTTAGAATTCTTCCCTACCTTATTCCTGTGCTGAGATACAGGCTGCTCCAACCTGCTGTAAAATGCTTGATTTCGAGAGTGAGCGAAACTAATGAAAACATTGTTGGGGTAAAACCTAAAGGGAAAGACCTAGCACCAAATCCAATTTGCCATCTGATCTAACTTCTGGAGGCAGTCAAAATGAGCCTTAGAATTCTTCCCTACCTTATTCCTGTGCTGAGATACAGGCTGCTCCAACCTGCTGTAAAATGCTTGATTTCGAGAGTGAGCGAAACTAATGAAAACATTGTTGGGGTAAAACCTAAAGGGAAAGACCTAGCACCAAATCCAATTTGCCATCTGATCTAACTTCTGGAGGCAGTCAAAATGATCCTTAGAATTCTTCCCTACCTTATTCCTGTGCTGAGATACAGGCTGCTCCAACCTGCTGTAAAATGCTAGATTTCGAGAGTGAGCGAAACTAATGAAAACATTGTTGGGGTAAAACCTAAAGGGAAAGACCTAGCACCAAATCCAATTTGCCATCTGATCTAACTTCTGGAGGCAGTCAAAATGATCCTTAGAATTCTTCCCTACCTTATTCCTGTGCTGAGATACAGGCTGCTCCAACCTGCTGTAAAATGCTAGATTTCGAGAGTGAGCGAAACTAATGAAAACATTGTTGGGGTAAAACCTAAAGGGAAAGACCTAGCACCAAATCCAATTTGCCATCTGATCTAACTTCTGGAGGCAGTCAAAATGATCCTTAGAATTCTTCCCTACCTTATTCCTGTGCTGAGATACAGGCTGCTCCAACCTGCTGTAAAATGCTTGATTTCGAGAGTGAGCGAAACTAATGAAAACATTGTTGGGGTAAAACCTAAAGGGAAAGACCTAGCACCAAATCCAATTTGCCATCTGATCTAACTTCTGGAGGCAGTCAAAATGAGCCTTAGAATTCTTCCCTACCTTATTCCTGTGCTGAGATACAGGCTGCTCCAACCTGCTGTAAAATGCTTGATTTCGAGAGTGAGCGAAACTAATGAAAACATTGTTGGGGTAAAACCTAAAGGGAAAGACCTAGCACCAAATCCAATTTGCCATCTGATCTAACTTCTGGAGGCAGTCAAAATGATCCTTAGAATTCTTCCCTACCTTATTCCTGTGCTGAGATACAGGCTGCTCCAACCTGCTGTAAAATGCTTGATTTCGAGAGTGAGCGAAACTAATGAAAACATTGTTGGGGTAAAACCTAAAGGGAAAGACCTAGCACCAAATCCAATTTGCCATCTGATCTAACTTCTGGAGGCAGTCCAAAATGAGCCTTAGAATTCTTCCCTACCTTATTCCTGTGCTGAGATACAGGCTGCTCCAACCTGCTGTAAAATGCTTGATTTCGAGAGTGAGCGAAACTAATGAAAACATTGTTGGGGTAAAACCTAAAGGGAAAGACCTAGCACCAAATCCAATTTGCCATCTGATCTAACTTCTGGAGGCAGTCAAAATGATCCTTAGAATTCTTCCCTACCTTATTCCTGTGCTGAGATACAGGCTGCTCCAACCTGCTGTAAAATGCTTGATTTCGAGAGTGAGCGAAACTAATGAAAACATTGTTGGGGTAAAACCTAAAGGGAAAGACCTAGCACCAAATCCAATTTGCCATCTGATCTAACTTCTGGAGGCAGTCAAAATGATCCTTAGAATTCTTCCCTACCTTATTCCTGTGCTGAGATACAGGCTGCTCCAACCTGCTGTAAAAATGCTTGATTTCGAGAGTGCGAAACTAATGAAAACATTGTTGGGGTAAAACCTAAAGGGAAAGACCTAGCACCAAATCCAATTTGCCATCTGATCTAACTTCTGGAGGCAGTCAAAATGATCCTTAGAATTCTTCCCTACCTTATTCCTGTGCTGAGATACAGGCTGCTCCAACCTGCTGTAAAATGCTTGATTTCGAGAGTGAGCGAAACTAATGAAAACATTGTTGGGGTAAAACCTAAAGGGAAAGACCTAGCACCAAATCCAATTTGCCATCTGATCTAACTTCTGGAGGCAGTCAAAATGATCCTTAGAATTCTTCCCTACCTTATTCCTGTGCTGAGATACAGGCTGCTCCAACCTGCTGTAAAAATGCTTGATTTCGAGAGTGAGCGAAACTAATGAAAACATTGTTGGGGTAAAACCTAAAGGGAAAGACCTAGCACCAAATCCAATTTGCCATCTGATCTAACTTCTGGAGGCAGTCAAAATGAGCCTTAGAATTCTTCCTACCTTATTCCTGTGCTGAGATACAGGCTGCTCCAACCTGCTGTAAAATGCTTGATTTCGAGAGTGAGCGAAACTAATGAAAACATTGTTGGGGTAAAACCTAAAGGGAAAGACCTAGCACCAAATCCAATTTGCCATCTGATCTAACTTCTGGAGGCAGTCAAAATGATCCTTAGAATTCTTCCCTACCTTATTCCTGTGCTGAGATACAGGCTGCTCCAACCTGCTGTAAAATGCTTGATTTCGAGAGTGAGCGAAACTAATGAAAACATTGTTGGGTAAAACCTAAAGGGAAAGACCTAGCACCAAATCCAATTTGCCATCTGATCTAACTTCTGGAGGCAGTCAAAATGAGCCTTAGAATTCTTCCCTACCTTATTCCTGTGCTGAGATACAGGCTGCTCCAACCTGCTGTAAAATGCTTGATTTCGAGAGTGAGCGAAACTAATGAAAACATTGTTGGGGTAAAACCTAAAGGGAAAGACCTAGCACCAAATCCAATTTGCCATCTGATCTAACTTCTGGAGGCAGTCAAAATGAGCCTTAGAATTCTTCCCTACCTTATTCCTGTGCTGAGATACAGGCTGCTCCAACCTGCTGTAAAATG